>NW_011341049.1:0-17751 GCF_000735185.1 Notothenia coriiceps
TTCTTCCACCTCTGATAATGGGGCACTTTAAACCAAAAGCACAGTTTTACTCTACTTTTAGGACTGATGATGAAGATGATGAAGGTGATGATCTTAAAGGGGCTAATGTTTTTGGACTGGAATTGTCCATTTGTATTCAATAAACTGTACAATTCAAAGGGCATTATGGGAAATCCCTGGACGCCCCTAATCTAAGAGCTGATATGGTTATCAAACAGGTTCTCATAGACAATAGTTCTAGTCCAAATATGAATAATACCAGGTTAATTATTTAAATGTCATTAAACGATGATGGATTATTGTTATCTCTTGTGAAGCCCTGACAATCTAAATATCTGACAAATTAATATTATAACTTATTTCACAGTGTATTTATGGCTATTGATGTTTTGGATTTCTTTAAATTAAGAGTGACGAACCAGACACTTAATATGGAGCAAATGTAGGTTGCATGCCTAACAAGAGGTCCCTGTACTTTCCCCCTCTCCCGTCAATGAACAAAAGGAAACATTTCACATGGCTTTAGGTAATGAATTTTGATTTGCTTGGAATTGTTCTCTGTGAAAATAAACCAAACTCATCCACTAACTCAGAACAGAGCTCTATCACCGGTGGTAGAATAAAAGCCTGAATTCTTAAGCTTGGCGTTGAACAGCAACATCCCAGAGGCCTTCACTCTAACTCACCCAGGTCACTGTGCCAGCCCCTTCCTGTCAGTGGATCCTTCCCAACATACAGGAGGCAGACAAGAAGCTGCCAGTAAGAGCAGAGAAAATCCCATCCAGCACCGGGGCCCCTCAGGGTGCTCTCCACTTCCCACTGCACTTCTTTATTGATGCCAATAACTTTAACTCAGGAGACCTGTTTGTTAACCACTAAAATGTTCATATGATACATCGGCCTCATTCTGGATGATAACGAGCCCTCTAAGGCATGCTTTTTCTATAATAAACATTGACTTGACTACACTTGATGGGTGTGCATAAAGAACAACTGCTCCTCTGATGCTGTCATAACAACCTGAAGCTGAGCTAACTCTTATTTCACTTACTTCCTGCTTGAATGCACTTTCAATCGCTTTACAAACCCTACAATCTGTATATTCTGTATATACAGTAGATATACATGCATGCATTTACCACCCACTTTATCCATTCAATATATTACTCTTGGCACATTGTTATATTGTTAATTAACTTACAGAATTACTTGTCTGAAGACGTTTTATGTTAGTGCTTGCAGTTTATTTCTTAGCTCCATTGTTTTTCAGAAACATGTTTTAGTGTAAAATTTGTGTAAAATTCTAAAGGTTGTGACACCATCTGTCCTTTTGAAAAAAGTTGGGCAAAACCCAAGCATCCCCACCAGCAGGAGCATATCCCAATGGTCACTCTACTGCACTCACACATGTGTGATTGGCATAATGCTTGTTCAATGTCAGCATGTAAGCATTGTCATTGTGTTAATGCAGGAGGTAGCATTTAGCTCAGAGCATGTATGACTTTTAGTCTTGTTTTATACTCATTCTTTGGGATAAGTGATTTATTTGCCAATAATTGTGTATACGTGTGATATTTAAAGTGTTAGAACTGACAAGCACATGGTTTTGAGGAGCTGTATATTAGCCATGTCCAAACAACAGCCGGGAACAGGAAGGTAAAGTTTCAACATTTAAAAATCAAAGTCCATCTGTCGTGACTGTTGCTTTAGTAGCAACTGTATTACTGTCAGTGTGCAAATATTGGATGATCTGCAACTAAACTATGTTAAAGGGTATTTCTGGGCCATCATCCTGAGAGAAGTGCTTACAATCCCAGATTACATTTAAACTTTTCTACGCACTGTCTTTGACAATCAGGTGTTTTGGCATGTTTAGTTTTCCACATGTGTTTTCCCTGACCACAGAAGAAAAAAGGTGTTGACCTGTTTTTCAGTGTTGATTTGGCCAGTTCAAGACAGGAAATGAATTGGCCAATTGATGATAGTTTGGTGATGGCAGAAACTGTTTGGGGAATGAGTTCATCATACCACTTATAAGGATTCTTTTTGAAATCTTTATGATTCAGCCTGCTGAATGTGTTTCCTCTTTGTCCATGGAGGCAGGATTTAAGTGGTGTTTTTCCAGCTCCTCTCCCAGGTGCACACACCGGCTGCTGGGCTGAGAGCTCTCTGGCAACTCAAATCCTTCTTTCTTTATTAAAGACGCCTGGAACTGCCGGCTCATTCTTGCAGTCCAGACACTATCAAATCATTTATGATTAGATGATAAAATATAGATTTTGGGAGATAGTCATGTATATAATGACTCCTGCATGTATGCAGCATATTTTGATGCAGCCACAACACAACAAGGGCAGGAACTGAAAAATACAAGTTTTTTTTTATATACTTATATATATACTTTATTGACTCTACTGCCATCAGGGAGTTTTGCCGGTTCTTTATGATGATACAGAATGTTTTCAAAGTCAACTTTATTGTCAAAATCTCTTATTGTGTTACAAACAAGTTGACCGAAATTCCGTTTCGCCCTGTACCAATATATTAAATATATATTTAAAAAATAATAAAAAACCTCCATCTTTACAGACCTAAATCCCTAATGGAGCTATACTATACTATAAGTCAGGGTTTCTGAACAATTATATACATTTGCTGTTTTAATGTAGGATATGCCCCATGATGATGAATTATTGGTGGGGGGTTTGAGCAGCAATCCAATAATGTAATGACATGGTAACCTGTGATAATTCTATTGATGTGAGTAATGGCTGCCGGTCCCTTTCCTGTCCTGACTTTGTGAGGTCTGATTTTCTTTGGAAAGAAACGATGAAAAGAGGGGAAATGACTCAGCGAGGCCTGGGAGAAAATGAACCTGTATCTCTTTTTGTCTGAGATCTAGTTTTTATAACAGGAAATGAAGCAGTACTTGGATAGGTTTGTTAGTGTCTCCCACCTGTTTTGTCCACATGCAAATGTTGCGCCAATCTTATGGAACAATACCACATTGAACAGAATTTGGTACATACACAGCATGTGTATCATCACCTCATTTGCGCCTTGTTAACGCCTTTTGGCTGCAGAACAGTGACTTCACTGTATCCTCTCTTCCCTCTGGCGTCTCAGAGCCATACTGCTGTAGTGCTTGGTTTAGCCCTCTGACTGTTCTGTGTGTATAGCTGACACCTGTTGTTGTGTTCATGGTGTGTGTCGGTTTTATTAATAATTTATTCCAGCTCTAGGCTCACAGATGTGTTTATAATGGAACGTACTTTTTTGTTTTGTATTGTCTGGGACCATTAGTGCGTCACTTCATCTACTTCTCGTTCTTTATTCTCTTCTCAGTTGTGTGTCACCTGCCCTGTATGAATGGGGGGAAGTGCAGCACCAGGGACAAGTGTCAGTGCCCCCCCAACTTTACCGGGAAGTTCTGCCAGATGCCCGCTCGGAGCGGCCAGCAGCAGCAGCCGGCGGGGGGGTACAGCCAGACCCAGGTCCACTCCACACACACCCTGCCACTGACCTACAGCAACGGACAGAACCCTGGTGAGTCCATGGAGCAGCTGAGATGCTGCTGCAGGGAGGGGCGGGGGCTCTGCCACACTGCAATGGCTCTCTGATGCTGGGACAAAACATCCAAACAAAAGGAGTCACAAATGATATAGAGTTTAATGTGCTTCCAGATCCTTTTGATGTTACTGCCATCAATGTTGGCTTACTTGTATTCTTGATATATTGTGAGAAATTAGTAAGCCATGAAAAATGTAATTTCAAAAGACATTTTCTAAACAAGCACCCAGGATTTCCTGCTTCTTATAACAGGTACAAATAACAATAACCTATCAACATTTTTTCTTTATCGTCTATCTATACGTTTACAAATGCAACAAAGAATATTTTATATAGCCAAATGTTTTTGTATATAACTTTATATAAAACGTTATCACTGTGTTATCAAATATTTTTGTATTCAATGGCCTTCAACATGTATAAACACCAGCATGGTGTTTAAAGTGAGTCACAAACAATATATCTGCTCACTGGCCAATGATAACAAATACAAGCAGAAAAAATACATTTGAAAATCAACCATTCAAATGACCTCTTTCTGTTAAATCATTGATGGCATTACCTCAGTCAGTGCGTGTTAGTTATTGTGATAGTCTCCCAGTACAGTGTTAGCTCAAGCTTTTTAAATCTTACTGTAAGAGATGAACTAAAAGTAGTGCTTCTGTAGGATCTACACAGTCCCTGTAAATGGACCACACATTGTGTTGTTCATCATTGTTGGTGTTTAATGGGCAGTCCAGTGAAATAGTATTTCAGCTCCATTAAGTGTGAAAGCAAACACTTTTTTCTGAATGAACCCAGTTCAGCTGCATGTAGCTGGGCATGCAAGGATAAACACAGAAAAGACGAGATGCAGCGAGAGAGACTGCCCACACTGCAGCCTTTAGATCAGTGACATCTGATGGATCAAACTGATGTGATTTAACTATTATAGATAGTAGCTCCAAAGCTGTTTGGTCCCAACCCAACACATTGTAGTAAACATCTATATGTTTAACCCTGTTTCCTCTGCTATAGTTCTTTTTATTCTGAAGGCTTCAATCCGGTTTTAAATGCTATTTTAACTGTCCAAGTCTTTTCACTGTATTCCCTTTGGTGTTAACGGTCTGACTTCTTCTGCTGATTTGAATTTGTCACAGCTCTCTGTGACTGTTAACCTCTTTCCTTCATTTTTTTACCCTTACCGTTTCTATACTGGGGACGGTTGGCCATCACAAATTGACCAATTGGAATCGAGTATTTTACTAGGCCCTGTAATCAGGTGCTGATAATGCCTCAATCTTTAACAACACTGTCAAAATCTGAAAGCAACTCGTTTACTGTGTGTCATTTAACATTGAATTATTACAACTTTTAATCAGAAGCACACAATCCGTTTTTATTCAAAGTTAATTAATATAGAATTTTGCTTTTCCAAATTGAACAAACCTTGACGTTGCATGCCCTTGGTTCTACAGCAATACTCCGGCCTAGTCTGAAGTAGATCAGATGTAGTCCACCTATGGACAGACAGACATTGAGCTTCATAATGAGACAATGCACTGCAATAATTGTCCCATCTGCCTCCAGTGTTCAACCCCAGCATCGTGAACATCCACATCAAACACCCCCCAGAGGCCTCGGTCCAGGTGCACCAGGTGTCTCAGCTGGATAACTACCACAACAACGGGCAGCCTCTGAAGGGGTCCCGCTCCAGCTCCTCCTCCAGCTACACCTACCGCCACACGGAGAGCAGCCAAAACATCCAGCACCTAGGCTACAACATTGTGTACCCCAGCCAGCACGTATACCAGGTCCCCCAGTACCAGCCTGTCACCTCCAAGAACACTCTGGGGCGCTGCTTCCAGGAAACAGCAGGCAGTCAGGTACACTGTCAGCATTTCAGGGCCTGAAGATGAAGAGCAGATTTATTATTTTACTGTCAAAACACCCAATGTCAAGTTTAAGTGATCATAAATCCTGAGTGACTTCATCACCAGGTCACATTTTACAGAGCAGTTGTTCCATAAAGATAACAGACTGTCAGTGTGTTTATCTGACTGTCCTTGGGATCAGACAACAGAAACAGACTTTTTATCCAAATAATAATTCCTTTTCCATTCCTTTATCTCACTGTGTACGTCTGTGTGTTTCAGTGTGGGAAGGCTCTGCCAGGCCTCACTAAGCAGGACCAGTGCTGCCAGACTATCGGGACGTCCTGGGGATTCCACAAGTGCCAGAAGTGTCCAAAGCAACCATGTGAGTACAGCTGTTTCTCTTGGACGTTGGTCAAGCTATTTGGAAAGCTAAATTATCCACGTCCATTAGAATTCTCCGCACACCTCTAAACATTTAGAGCTATGTGCGAATCTTAGTAAGCTGTTTTTACACCAGTGAAGTTCAACATGAACCTTAACCCACATCATCTCAACAGCTTGATAGCAACTATTCGGAAAGACCTCTGCTAAATCCTACTCTCTCAATCCAAGATAAAGTGTAATTATTGAGGAGTGTGTCTGAAAAATAAAATACCTTAATTTTGTGTGTTAATTGTATAATAATATTTGAAAATATAGGCCCATTTAACTTCTGTGGATAAATATAACTCTGAGGGAAGCACACCTTTAACACCATAATCTTCATAATATTGCTCAATAAAAGACCAACACATGATGATTTAACCCCAAGCTGCAGACACCTGGTTTCGACTGTAGATGCTAACTTCATACTTTGGGACACTTCTTTTATCCTAAAAACACTAAACATAAACCGTGACGTTATGATAGCTACGTTTGCCTGTTTCTAAAGTGGACACAAACTCTTCAACCCCTGTGGTACAGAGAACAGGTCTGTATCAGCTTTCTGAGCAGCCTTCTCTTCCATTCTCTCCCTCACAATGGGTTTGGCGGACATCAGAATTTGATCTTCACTTACTGAAGGCGGTTTCTTTTGAGGGAACGGTGATCTGAAGTTCAGAAAACAGCCTCAGGGCTCAGAATGGTCCTCAGCTAAAGGAAAGGAATTTATGTTTTCAGAAAATCGTTAAAGACAAGCTAAACTTTGAGAGGCTCTCCCTCCCTGAGCTTATTTTGCCAGATATAACAACGGGCAAAGTAAAGGTACTGAGCAAATCAGGAAACACTATATTACCCCCCTGAATAGGTATCGAGAGACAGGTGTGAAAGCGCATGAAGTGACTCTATGGCATGTTGTACCAATCACACCCCCACACAACACACACATACACACACACCTGAAGTGATGAGTAGATGGCTATTCACTCATACACCTTTACGGGTCCCTATTTTTGAATATAAATATCAATTGAATGTAGGAAAAGACACGTTGCTGCTGTATTAGCTGAAATGTAAGAGCTTGAGTACAGTCCTTCTTGTTCAACTGAGGAGAGGCTAATGAACAGTTTATGAACCAAAATAGAGACATTGCTTTGCCTTCAAAAGTATTGCCATATGTTAATGTCATGATATCCTTATATGGATTTATGGAGTTATTTTGGGCTTTCATGGTTTTCAGAAGTAAATGTACCATGCTTTTACTGGCTTGAGCACTTAAAGGCTTTGATGGACATGAAACTGTAAGACACTACTGAATCATCAATGCAGAAAAACACAAGAAGTTCAAATTCAACGGAGGAAGTAATGAGGAGAAAAGTTAACACAACTCATGATTGGAAGAGATTCTTGGTCAGTTTGAGATGATTTCTTCATCCGGACTATGGTTGCAATGAGAAATGTTTTTGAATTTGGTACGGCCATAAAACTTCAAGCTTCTCACTGGCCTTGTCTCCATAGAAACAGTAGTTGCAGCTTAAACCTTATCTAATGAAATCTCGGGTACTTTATCAGATGGTGACATCAGTACATTTCCTATAATGCCACTCAATCATGCATATTTTCTTCCTTCCTATCCTCTCTTTTTTCAAACTTTAAACATCCAGGTGTAATACAGGTTCTCCCTCAGGTTGTATATACGATTTACACTAATAATCCAGCAGTTATACTGACACACAGAGAGGGACAGAGATTATGTTTTTGGGGTCTGTACGCTTTTTGTGATGTATATTCCTGACATAAACAATACAATACAACATTCTCTCAGCTCAGATATGTTTAGGTTCACGGCAAGTTCTCACTTTGTCATAATGTGCATTTATAATATGGCAAACCCTGTTAATCACTCATACCAGCTCTCACATGCCTCACACCACGAGAGGATTTCAGCCGCACTAATCACACATTTCAGTGGGAGTCACCGCAGAGCCAGGTATTTGTCCTTCCCTCTGTTCTCCTGAGGAATGGAAGGAGTTTCTTTCCACTGGACAGTGACGTGTGAAACAGTCCATTGTGCCATGGAGACACTGGTAGCTGGTAAATAAATTGGCTTTATTGGTCTAACAAACATCGCCTTGTTGTTTCCTGTTGAGCAAAATATCAATTTGTTTTCAGGTATTTGGGTACCACGTACGTATAGCAGTGCCCAGCCTGTAACCTGCAGATTAATTTGACTTCTCAGTCTGCGCTCTGCTGGGAGCTGCTGATGTCAGAGCAGCTTTCAGCTCCTGCCTGACTCCCTGTGGTACACCCCTGATAAAACAGGATATAATCACCAGAGGGAAAGTGATGTTTCCCGAGCGACAACATTACTGAAGTGAGGAAAGTGCCGCGAATCCCAAGCTGTGTGGGTGGAGGCAGAAGCAATCCATCTCCGGATCCTAGATAAAGAGCATCTAGTCATCATAGTTCAACAGATTTACACTGTGTTTCGAAAACCAACATAGACTACTTTCTTACCATAATAAACATGTCACAATGTATCTTCATCACCCATTTCTGGTTTTAGTCAATCCTTGTATGTTTTACGTAATATATGTTACGTTTAAACCTTAATAAATGGTTTACACATCACATCAAACAATGCATTTGCTATGTCTGGGAGTAGTAGTAGTAGTAGTAGTACTAGTAGCAGGCGTTTATTGTACCATATATCTCATTACTCTTTATTCATCACTGCCTGAAATCCTCCTCATGCAGCCTCAATATTATTCCAACAGGATTTTTCAAAACTGTTTTTCATTGCATGGCCTCAGATCTACTTCATATAGTAAACAAGTCTCTCCACTCTGGTGTATTTCCACAGGCCCTGAAAACTGCAGTCATCAAACCGCTCTTAAAAAAGCATAATCTAGACGCATCCGTAATGAATAATTATAGGCACATATCAAACCTCCCATTTTTAGGCAAGATTATTGAAAAAAGTTGTTTTTCAACAGCTGAGTCATTTCATGCTTTTAAATTAGGGTTTTGATGTGTTCCAGTCAGTCTTTCGTCCAAACCACAGCACTGAGACTGCTCTTGTAAAGGTCTTCAATGACATCCACTTAAACACAGACAGTGGCAGAACTTCAGTGTTAGTATTATTAGATCTCAGCGCTGCGTTTCACACTGTTGACCACAAAATATTGCTAGACCGACTAGAAAACTGGGTGGGACTTTCGGCAACAGTTCTAAATTGGTTTGATTCCTACTTAAAGGACAGAAAACACTTTGTCTCTATAGGCAACTACACATCAGCGTTGACAAATATGACATGCGGGGTTCCTCATGGCTCCATCTTAGGACCTCTGCTTTTTAATATCTATATGCTACCACTGGCCCAAATTATGAAAAACAACAACCTAAGTTATCATATATATGCAGATGACACCCAGATGTATTGAAACAGTTCATTAAATGTCTGAATGCAGTGACTGACATGTTGCTTCCTCTTGTTTCTGTGTTCCTCTCCTCAGCTATTCCTCTGATAGATTGTCCTCACGGTTACAGGAGAATCAACAGCTCCCATTGCCAAGGTAAGAGCTTTCCTTTCAGGTGTCTTATCAATCAGGCAGACAAATCCTATAAGGAGGCAGAATAATGTGGGCACAGGGTCAAAATTGGGCAGAGCACATACCAGTAAATAGGTTAATTGCCAACAAGACACTGGAGAGCTTGGCAGAACACACACCTTATAATAAATAAATCACAGTCACTTACAACTTGGCTTGGTAGTACAAACAAGACAATCTGGCAGGGAACAAGTGAGAGTGAAGTGATTTATACAGTATACTGTGGGGCTAATGAAGGAATGAGTAGCAGGGGAGGGGCCGTCTGATGGCAAGAGACTGGAGGGGGGCAGGATCTGAAAGGACAGGAGAGTTAATAAGACCAGAAACAGCTCATCACACCAACTCTCCTAGAAGAAAGCACCAAAAAGGAGCTCTAAATTATATATAAATATAAGTCCTTTGATTAAATGAGATTAGATTGATCCATGGAAATGTCTAGATATTTTCAGTTGTAAGAGCTATATTCTATCAGACATCCCTGTATAGAAAATGTTGTTTTAAATAAAATGTAATTTAGAAGATACTATCCTTATTTGATGATGAGGCTTCACATTAGCTTAAGTTGAACCAGCCTTTTCAAACGGAACTGACTGTGAATGAGTTCCCCCTCATGTATAAATAGGAGGAATGTTTACAACAGGCAAAAGCTGTTTGCAGAGTTCATTTGGGCACATGGCTGTTGTAAACAAGCAGTTTTGGTCTTTTCCATCCGGAAAGTCGTTTCCCACAATAATTTGTGGTTCTTTAAGGCACCAATAGTGGGCGTTGAATTCAATGCTACCGCTAGTAATTGTGGCACATTGCAATGGTATCCCTGGTGTGTGCCAGCTCTGTGGCTGGAAGCAAGAGAGAGAGAGTGCGTGCGTGGGTGCGTTATTGACATTGATTATTGACATTTTCCAACCACTTTTACTTTTAGTGTTCTGCTTTTTGTCTTCTAACTATGACCATATGCTTGCGGACCAAACATGTAAATACAATCTTAAATCTCAGTCCGCATATTTATGTTATTTCTTTTTGCTTTTTAAGCATATTCCAGCAATGTTCAAATGCATGCATTGCTGTGTTTTCATTTAAGCTACACACATACTGTCAGGGTTGGGGAAAAATAGGACCCAAATGCAGATTGAGGAGGGAAGCAGGTTTCAAAATGAAACAAAAGGCGAGCTTTATTCACAAAAGCTGAAAAAACAAGAATCCATGAACAGGCACGAGGGAGCATCCAAACAAAAGGTGACTGTGACCAACATGAAGGGAGACATGAACGACAAATAATGACCAACACCGAACACAGGAAGAGACAAGACTAAATACAGGGAGGGGTAATCACGAGACGAGAAACAGCCGGGCAGGGAAGGAGAAACACAAGGGCAACAGGTAAGCAGCTTGTTGTGAAGAAATCAACTGTGGGAGCAATTATTAGAAAATGGAAGACATACAAGACCACTGATAATCTCCCTCGATCTGGGGCTCCACGCAAGATCTCACCCCAAGGGGTCAAAATGATCACAAGAACGGTGAGCAAAAATCCCAGAACCACACGGGGGGACCTAGTCAATGACCTGCAGAGAGCTGGGACCAAAGTAACAAAGGCTACCATCAGTAACACACTACGCCGCCAGGGACTCAAATCCTGCAGTGCCAGACGTGTCCCCCTGCTTAAGCCAGTACATGTCCAGGCCCGTCTGAAGTTTGCTAGAGAGCATTTAGATGATCCAGAAGAGGATTGGGAGAATGTCATATGGTCAGATGAAACCAAAATAGAACATTTTGGTAAAAACTCAACTAGACGTGTTTGGAGGAGAAAGAATGCTGAGTTGCATCCAAAGAACACCATACCTACTGTGAAACATGGGGGTGGAAACATCAAACTTTGGGGCTGTTTTTCTGCAAAGGGACCAGGACGACTGATCCGTGTAAAGGAAAGAATGAATGGGGCCATGTATCGTGAGATTTTGAGTGACAACCTCCTTCCATCAGCAAGGGCATTGAAGATGAAACGTGGCTGGGTCTTTCAGCATGACAATGATCCCAAACACACCGCCCGGGGAACGAAGGAGTGGCTTTGTAAGAAGCATTTCAAGGTCCTGGAGTGGCCTAGCCAGTCTCCAGATCTCAACCCCATAGAAAATCTTTGGAGAGAGTTGAAAGTCTGTGTTGCCCAGCGACAGCCCCAAAACATCACTGCTCTAGAGGAGATCTGCATGGAGGAATGGGCCAAAATACCTCTGTCATTGCCAACAAAGGGTATATAACAAAGTATTGAGATGAACTTTTGTTATTGACCAAATACTTATTTTCCACCATAATTTGCAAATAATGTCTTTAAAAATCAGACAATGTGATTTTCTGGATTTTTTTTTCTCATTTTGTCTCTCATAGTTGAGGTATACCTAGGATGAAAATTACAGGCCTCTCATCTTTTTAAGTGGGAGAACTTGAACAATTGGTGGCTGACAAAATACTTTTTTGCCCCACTGTATAAACATTATGTTGCTGACGGACAATGAAAGGATTACAAATGTAAACATGCGTATGCATTGAGAAAAAATTCTGTGAAATTCAATCCAAGGATATTTGCCTGATTCTTGCGTAAATCTTGGTAAAATAATTGAGAAAGTAGAAAATGATGGTGAAGAAGTAACATTGCAAGATGCTACACCCCAGCCAGAGCTTTAAGGTCGGCTGACCAGCTGCTGCTGGTAGTGCCCAAGATCAGGCTCAAAACCCGAGGGCACTGAGCCTTCGCAGCAGCTGGCCATGGGCTCTGGAACCCTCTGCCCCTCCATGTGAGGTCGGCCTAGACCCTAGGGGTTTTTAAATCAACACTAAAAACTCACTTCTTCTCCCTGGCCTTCTAGTCAGAGCGGAGCATGACTCATGACATTTCCCGGTGTTTGATTTTTATATTTGATGTTGTAATTTATTGTCTTCTGTTTGCGACTGTAGTAATGTGTTATTTATTATTTGCATGTACAGCACTTTGGCTCGACCAAAAATCGTTTTTAAAATGCGCTATATAAATAAAATCTGATTTGATTGCAAGATGGGAAACTAAAAAGATTGCGCATTTCTAAATGATTTCCTATGCTGTATTATTTAGACCTCACATGTTCTGTTGATCCACAGATGTAGACGAGTGCCAGCTGCAGGGTGTGTGTCCCAATGGAAACTGTCTGAATGCCGTGGGGAGCTACAGGTGCACGTGCAAACCAGGCTTCATCCCCGACTCCACGCTCACCACTTGCATATGTAAGTCATACAAAATCTAACTTTGTCTAAGATGTATTCCTCACATCACTATGTGATTTATTTACATCCAAACCAGAACCTCCATCCATTGAGTGCCAAACTGAGCATAACTATTTACAGGAATGAAGGCATTATATGTGCATGCTGGTCTGTAGATGTGTTTGACCAAAAACCTTCTGAAACTGGTTTGATATTTACCACCATCACTTAAGGAGAGAAGACAGGTGGAAAATATGTTTGAATATTTACCTCTGCCTCCTGCTTCAAAATACTGCCAGGAATGCTGCTGAAGCTGAACTGTGTCTTTAATGATGTGCATATGAAAACAGTGCATGGATTAAAGCATGGTCTTCACTATATAAAAAGATTCCACCTCATGCATGAACTGCAAGGCAAACATGTCGTCAAACCCAACAAATCTCATGGCTTTAAGTGTATATATAAGGAGCAGAAGGGAGAGGAAGAGATATCTGGGGAAGTGAAGATGCAGTTAGAAGAATAAACTACTCACACACTTGTGCTAGAGTAATCAATCTTGACCATGATCGAAATGGGCTGTCGGTTATTAATGACCCCAGCCCAACCTGAGTTTCAAAGTCTGATGCCGATAGCGATGTTAAGGAGTTCATCTAACTAAAGACTAACTAAGAGTATATGTATATACAGCATCAGTGCACCGCTTTCATATTGGTCAATACTATCTATTATTGAACTGTGAAACAGCCTGCCTCCATTACATAATAACGTACCTAATACAAATTATATATCACAATTGAAAATGACCAACCATTTTTTGCATGGAGAATTCATCTAGTTTTTCATCCCCTTTTGAGTCAGGTAGTATGTACATTTGAGCAAAGCTCTGGCATAATGAGCAACTTCTATACAGTCCGCTGGAGATTAAGACACACATAGGGCCTGTACCAAAATGCAAACATTACTTGTTGCTAGCGTTTGTTTTTGTAAATTGGTGTTTGCAATGTCTGTTTACAAATCACTGACTTATGTCACTTTTGTGTTGGTTAATAGTTTTTACCATTAGTGGTACAGGTGACTGTTTCATTTCCTGACTCCAGTGCTGGGGGTTTCCATTTTTGGAGCATTCATGTGTGTTTGTTTCTGTCAATGGAGATAAAGTATCACATTTAGGTTTATTTTTGCTGTTATATCCATCCATTTTCTCCATCCTCAACAATATATTCACTATTGCTATTTTAAAACATTGTTGTTTTTGATTAATCATTCTAAGTGGTATTGTCCTATTTCAGGTGTACATGTGAGACAGGTTTCCCTCTAAGCATTTATAAGCAATTGATAAAGGATTTTATTTCAAATCAATCAGAATTTTTGCAAATATCACCAGATTAAACAGCCGTTTGGTCGGATAACATTACACAATCATTCTAAACGTGTCTAAATGCACCATAATTTTTGGTTGAAATTTGCAAACTTGTGATCAGGTTTCTTTTGGTTGAACATCTCAACCAATTGGGATGGTTTCTCGGTCTCTGCTCTCAATTGTTTGTCCTCCTTTCTATCAAATAAGCAGTTTGAGGTTGCCATAGACAGTTTTGTGTCTTCATCTTCCCCTTTACTCTGCGCTATTCCAAAGGGTTCAATCCCTGGACTCATACCTTTCTCCCTATACTTAAACAATTCATCCGCATCTGTCACCCCTTTTCTGCTGACGATGCATATATTTACTTGTCCCTTAAGCTAATAATCATGGGTAAATGTAGCACTATCCATGACTGCCTGGCTACTAACAAAAAAATGGATATCACTCCTTCATCCAAATTGAGTCAATACTGAGGTCCTTCTCATTTGTCCAGATTAGTTTGTCTTCAAGATAAAATCCTAGATCAACACTCTGGCTCCCAATGTTAAACCTTTCACAAAAGAACTGGGTATTATCTTTGACCAGAACTAGGGATGCTCCGATCGCCAATTTTGGGGCCTAAATGGAAGATTTAAACATCACTTTAAATCTTCCATTTAAAGTGATGTTTAAAACTCAGTTAATGGGGCTCATTCGCTGGAGCTTCCACAAACAACAATCAACTTAAATATTACATTCAAATGATGTACATTATTCAAGTTACATTAACTTTGGAGAATAACACGGGAGAAATGAGCGGAAGCGCTCTCTTTTCTTCTCTCCCTCTCTCCCCCTCTCTCTCTCTCCTCGACAGCCTGTCAGTATCTCACGCAGCTCACTGATCCAGTAATGAGTGACCCGAAAAATAGAAGGATAAATATATTTATTAACTAGTTTAGTCTTGTTTCCACGAGGTAAGGTATAAAAATTAAGCTAAGTAGTGTTTGTTTAGGTCTAACTCTAGTGTGTTTCAGTGCGTGTTTTGCTCCGCTCACCGGTCCGTCACAGCGGGTGGAGCTGCAGGATTTCTGCTTCACACACGTTGCATACCGCTATTTTATTGTCTTTTTCGGACACGTTAAAATAATGCCAGACCGGTGAAGCCAATTTGGCGAGCTTGTTTTCCCGCGCACAGAGAAAAGTGTCATGTATTTTACGTCATGCGATCGGCTCTCGTGATCGGCATGTTTAGAGAGCACCGATCGATCGGTAGAGAGTGAGTATCGGCCGATCTCGATCGGTGACCGATCGATCGGAGCATCCCTAACCAGAACTTAAACTTTGGTGCTCACATAAACGAGCTCTGCTTTTCTCTGCAACATCACGAAAATCAAATCAATACTAAAAGCGGTTTTGAATGACTTATTCATGCCCTCATTCTAGAATGAGGGCATGAGGCAATGCAATGCTTTTCTCTTCCGTCTCAGCTACGCAGCACTGTTCCCCTGCATTTCCTCCTGACCTGCAGCCAGACTACCCCCCAGCGCACCTGTCCTTTCATCCTTCAGCCCTAAAATATAGAATAGACTTCATGATACTATCTATTACTTTACCAACTCTAGCTCACTCACCAACATCTCACCAAGTACCTGTATTCCAATTAAAGATTTTGCAAAGATGTTTGATTACACCATAAGACTTTGAAGACACAAACTGAGCCTACCTTTCCTGCATGCCTTCATCTGAGCCAGCGCATGACCTAGATAGTGCATGAAGCGTTAACATTTAGTTTGCTCTTTGAATGAGATGCTGTGTTCTGTTGGCTGTAATTGTTTAGAATATAGTTTTTGGTGCCATCAAAAAAATTGACTTCCTGACTCTTAACAGTGATATTTTAGTTTTTCTCTATGCACTGGTGTTGTTTTAGAAATATGTTTGTCATAGCAGTTGGAAAAGTTACTTTGGTGAAGGGAACTTCTTTATTTCTCTACTCTCTGTTCTTTCTTTTTCCCATGTATGTTTCTTCTAAACTCTGGTGCACCGATTCCTACCCCCCCTGCACTCCTATTTAGCCAACACCCCTGCCATCCCAGAGGAAAAGGGGGCTTGCTTCCGCTTGGTCAGCTCAGGGAGGCAGTGTTTGCACCCAGTGTCCACCCAGCTGAGCAAACAGCTCTGTTGCTGCAGTGTGGGCAAAGCCTGGGGCCCTCGCTGTGACAAATGCCCCCCTCCAGGAACAGGTAAGGCCCCCTGCAACATCGGACATTTATTCTGTCTCAATGGGAACACTTCATTAAGTATGAAGAAAGATAATGCCTACCACCATTAAATGTTGTCATTTGGCAAATCAGTAAAGGTTTGTAAGTCATTGAAACACATACTGTAGGGCTGGGTGACTCTGCCCAGTGAGCCGGTGTCCTGCAAGTTAACAGGCCGCAGAGTGACAGAGTACAAGATTTCCAGAGCATGAAGTAGGGGGCTCCAGTTGTCCTGTTCCTGGGGGGGGCGGGGGCGGGTGCTGCTGCTCCTTATTGGCTCATTAAGCTAAAGTGGTGATTCCTAGGGGGTGGGTAAAAAAATCTATTTTATCAGTTTATGTATTGCTTCCTGTGACCAGACTCCTGAGTGTCCGCCATCCCTGTGTGGATCTACCAGCAGCTACAGGCGTGCTTTACGTGTGGGCAATGATACATAGAGGCAAGAGTATTATGATCATTAGAAACAACAATGGTGGATCCTGAAATAGTTAGCACAGATGTTTTAATAGCATCTGCTATATCAGATTTAGAGATTTATTTTTTCCTGAGAGAAGAGCAAAGAATGACCCTCAGACTTCTCTTTATGCAAAATATGTTTTTGTCTTTTCCCTGACTGGCTTCAGCTAATTTTGCCTCCGCTCTTCATTTTTAGAATGTCAAAATGAATTTATACAATTCAAATTAGTTCTAGAAAGTTGAATTACAATCCTAGAATGTTAAGTTACAGTAACTAGAATGTGAAATTACAATCTAGAATCTCAAGTTTCATTGATATAATGTTAAAGTACCATTATAGAATGGGGATGGCTCTATACTCTATAGTAGACTCAATGTTATATACTCTATTCTCTTAAGTTACAATAAAATAGTGTTGAGTCATTTAACCCTTAGATGCATAAGTGGGTCTTTTTTTACTTAGAGTATCTTTGTAATTACATTTTTGTATCATTTCATATTCCAGCTATTCCTCAAAAAACATGTTTTGGATATCATGCCATTCACATTTAAAATGTACATTTTAAGAAATTGTAGTTTTTGTATTACTACCCCAAGCTTCCGTAAGTGGGTCTTTTTTTACCCGGTTAGGTGGTATTCTTGAAGTATCTTTGTAATTAATTTTTAATATCATTTCATATTCCAGCTATTCCTCAGAAAACATGTTTTGGATAACATGCCATTCAAATTTAAAATTTACATTTTATACATTTTAAGAAATTGTATTTTTTGTATTACTACCCCAAGCTTCCATAAGTGGGTCAAAAATGACCCGCATGCATTTTCAATGGAATTTCGTTTTTTTTTCAAAATGTAACATTTGTTTCTAAAATTATAAATAGTGAAAAGTTAAATATAAAATATTTCTAGTGTGAACCAAAATATAATACTAAATATTATACAAGTGATTGTTCTTGACCAAAATGACAACTATGGCATAAAAACACATATTATTCTAATACGGGTCCTTTTTG
>NW_011341050.1:0-2979 GCF_000735185.1 Notothenia coriiceps
CTTTTCAGGTTCAGAACCGGTTCTTCGGTTTAGCTCTGGCTCTTTTCACACCGCCCAGAGTCCGACTGGTAATGCGTCATTGCGTCATCGTTTGCGTCATGAGGTAACCGTTTGCGTGCCTGCTTCATAAAGCCAAACCGCGCGGATGAAATCAGTTGCATTCATTTCTTATGGCTCTATCTGCAGCTTTTCCGGAGTCATTTATGTGGTTTAGACTATATTCTTATAAAAAAGTGTACTCGTGTCAATAAAGGTTTTTTTAAAACACAACTGCTTCCGAGGTCGGTCTTATTTCTTAAGGTGGACTGAACCATGAGTGTGGAGTAACGTTGTATCTTTCATTTAAATCAACTGTAACCTTCACCCAGGTATGTAACAGCTGTTCTCAAATGAACACGTGAAGTAAAGTTTAATATTTATAGATTTATAATGAGTTATAATGAGAGGTGATCAACGTGAATGATCAGGTTCCACCTTAACACGCAGACACGTTGCTTCACCATGAGCAGAAACCTTTATATATACAGTCTATGGCAGAAACACTGAAACTCTTGTTAAGTTTCTCCATCGTTGTGTACAAACTGGATAAATGGCGGGCTTTTTGTTGTTGTTCAGGAGTTAATCCCGCCCATGCCCCT
The DNA here is from genome assembly GCF_000735185.1 of Notothenia coriiceps. Classification (NCBI taxonomy): domain Eukaryota; kingdom Metazoa; phylum Chordata; class Actinopteri; order Perciformes; family Nototheniidae; genus Notothenia; species Notothenia coriiceps. The sequence continues at coordinate 639 of NW_011341050.1, forward strand.
GCCTCGACGTAAGCGTGACGTATGTGGTGCTTTTGCTCTGGCCGGACAATTTTTTGGTGCTTGAAACGAACCGGATTCCGGAGCTAAGAGGCTGCTCCGTTGCGGTGTGAACACGAAAACCCGGTGCTTTTCAAGCTCCAGCTCCGAACCGGCCCTGAAACACTGTTGGTGTGAATGAGGTATTAGATACACACAGGGAAATTTAATAGCAAGTCTTTACAAAACATAGGTGTTCCTGATACCTTGGTGACCTAAAGACCACCTAAAGACATTAGCGTAGGCACGTTTTTAACTACGGTAAAGCATTCTAACAAAAAAGGTAATGAATGGAGATGGATAATTGTGTGCTCTCAACAATGCCGCGATCATTGTCATTGTCGTGTCTCTTAAATCTGAATAATTGTATAAATTCTTGACATTTTAAGAAGGAAACTGGAGACAGGAGCTTCTCAGGTTGATGTGTTTTAATTGCAAGAAAAACCAGAACATTTTATTTTGCAAAGCTTAATAAGTAGTCACAGAAATGACATTACTTACATGATTTCCTGGTATTGACATTTAAAATGAACTAGTTATGTACCTGTACCGTTTTGCTATTCATACTTTTTTCCCAGAATCTCTTAAATCAAATCAGTTCAGAGTGGTTTCCATCCCTCTCTTCTGGCTGGGTTTTGGTCTCCACTTTAGGTGCTAAACGCCACATTATGTCCACCGGCTATTGATAAGTGTTGTGCAGGTTGTTTAAAAGTGGCTTTCTCCACTGAAAACAGCTAAAAGAGCGGTCAATATAGAACTTTGCAGAATGAAAAAAACAAAATAATGAAAATACTAAAAGTTAACATGCAGGGGACTGCAGACAGGTAATTGTTTGGGAGTCAGCCACAAGGTATCACAAACACACACACAAATGTTAATTAGCTGCTTTGACAAAAGCTAAATAACCTTGAGAAACATCTCAAACTAAATCTGTTCTGACTGCGTCCCACCCAAACTGCACAGATCTCCACTGTGTGTTTGTACTTTCTCACCAAGGCCCATCATGCACTGCTGTGAATCTCCCTCTTCAGTCAATCAAAACAAAATAAAGAAAGCTCAAGGTGTTCTCTCCAGTGTTGACACTCTCGATATAAACAGCTGTCTGAGAGTGAAGTGTGAGGACCGGAGTGAAGAAACAAAGTTTACCCCCTCTGCTCCGACTGATGTTTGGACAGAAAGATGCTCCGCTCTACAATGGCTGTTGACAAAGCAACTGTTTGACCGCTCTCTGTTTTGACAGCGCTTGCTTCTTTCAAAGAAGCAGTTTTTTTGTTGCTCTTGTTGTGTTGAGGCAGGTCTGTCCTTCACCTTGTCTCGTCTTCCTCGGGGGTTTCCTTTGAATCCTGCGAGTGTACGTATCACATCTCCTCGACACCTCTGAGCCAGCGTCCTGTTTGTCGACTGTAGAAAAACCAGGAGAAACCGGCATTAAATATAAATAACCTTAGAGGTTCAAGGGGAGTTCAGTCTAGCCTGTTCAAACAATTCCACATTGAAAAATATATGATTGTTTACCTGAGGAAGAGTTATTACCGCTCTTGTCATGGCCCAGAGCTAAAAAGGTTGCAGAGTTATCACAACAGGCGGGTGGACTGTTTGTCTGAGTAGTTTCTAGGTGGCCACAAACCAGAGCTACCATTAAACGCACAAAATACCCGGAAAATTGAGAATTACAATTATGTAATGATTCTCAGAAAAAGCACTGACTGATGTTTTTGTTCCTCTGTGGCTTTAAGAGGCATGGAGTGGTGCAGGAATGAGTCATAACACCTGGAAATGAATCAGTGTTTTAACGCTTTCCCTCGTCTGGAAGTCAATGTTTTTTTTAATGTGTTTTTGGTTCGAAGCCTGAAACACAAGCTGAAGAGATGATGTTCTTTTACCACATAAAATACGTCATAAATAAAACCCCACTGGTGAATTTAAAAGCAACTGCCATAAGAGGACTAAATGTCATCACGCCCAACATTAGCCACCTTTAGCTTAGCGGTGGTGACGTGAAGTCATGTGACCGTGCTGTAGTTCCTTTATAGCCCAACATTAGCCACCTTTAGCTTAGCGGTGGTGACGTGAAGTCATGTGACCATGCTGTAGTTCCTTTATAGCCCAACATTAGCCACCTTTAGCTTAGCGGTGGTGACGTCATGTGACCGTGCTGTAGCCCAACATTAGCCGCCTTTAGCTTAGCGGTGGTGACGTGAAGTCATGTGACCGTGCTGTAGTTCCTTTATAGCCCAACATTAGCCTCCTTTAGCTTAGCGGTGGTGACGTGAAGTCATGTGACCGTGCTGTAGTTCCTTTATAG
>NW_011341051.1:0-3568 GCF_000735185.1 Notothenia coriiceps
AAATCGTCGGCATTGCAAAGTTGCATTTTCCCTGTTGCTAAATATCGTAGTGTTGCCAAACATTTTATTTCCGGACTAATCGGGTTATTCCTGTTAGTCGGGGATGTTATTGCATCCCGCACTAATTCCACAACAAGTTTGATACCCTCACGATTTAGCCTATATCTCTTGATCAATTCACAGTCTTCCATTGTCTCCAAAACATTTCGTCTCGCAGCCATTTTCAGATTCTTTGTGAATAGGTCTTACTGAGTTAGGAGTCCTCTCGAGGACTTTTAAGCTCTCCTAAACTTAGGTGCTACTTTTAGGCCTAAAATACTTTGTGAATTGCTCTTAGTGAATAAAATTAGGAGTCCTAAATTTAAGACTGACACGCCCATTATGTTTAGGAGTTTCTCCTAAATTCGCCAGTTAGGAGCTACTTTTAGCCCTAAGATCCTTTGTGAATACGGCCCCTGGAGTTGGTGTTTAGCTGATGTGTATTTTCCCGTTCAAGTACAATTGAATAGAATACACAGCATTTAGAGGGATTTTGACCAATAACTGCCTGTTCTGCTGCGTTGTTCATTGACTTTAGTTTGAAAGGGACAGATGGAGCTCACAGGGGACATCAATGTTACTGTTTTGCAGGCTTGGGTCTCTCTAGTTCGTCCCAGTGGGATCTCATGGGCACTGCTATGGTTACACCTGATCATGTGAGGCTGACCCCGGACCTGCAGAGCAGACAGGGAGCAGTGTGGAGTCGAATTGTAAGTCCACTGCATTAAACATCCAAATACATAATTAACAGACACCCTAACCTCACACCATCTGCCTCACTTTAACACAGTAACTCTGAAATTGTCTTGTTAACTTAACCTCTCACCATCACCTTGGTATGATAGTAAGATAAAAAATGTTCAAAATCATAAGAGTTAAGCTTGTTTCTAAATTCCGTTGACAAATTTTGTCTGCACATACAAAAGAATAACCTGCTCGTCTTCATTGCTGTCTCTTTCCAGCCGTTTTTCGAGCGGGACTGGGAGCTCAAGGTGCAATTCAAAATCCACGGCGTTGGAAAGAAGAATTTGAATGGGGATGGCATGGCTATCTGGTTAACCAAAGATCGCATGCAGAACGGTAGGTGGACTGGATCAAGGCTAGACGTGGAAATGATTTAATGTAATGTGAAAACAAACGGGATGAACCCCAGTTTTTCTAGGACGATATTCTTTAATATCTCGTTTTTTGAAATGAGTTTCCCCACTCATAGGTGAATGCTTTCCTGATGAGATTTCAAACTTTCCTACATGTTTTTATTAATCTTGTTGCTTTTAATAAATCTAAAACACTCCCTTGATTATTTTTTTCTCAGCATTTTGAAAGCCGTGACAGTATGGCGTACATTTGGCAACTGCCATTTAAAAAGGTATTCGGTCAAGCATATGTGAGGTAGTAGTTTGCTATACAAAAATGCACGGCTTGTGTAGTATGTAGTGACCCTCTGACAGTTCTCTCTGACCAATCAGAGGTCTACAGTGTTTTAACTCCAAATGTAACTATCGCCGAAGTTGCTTAGGTGGTTCTAAAAGAAGAATAAGGTATTTTTCTGGTGCAAAGCCAAAAGATAGCATGTCAAGTTCCCAGATAATATCAATCCTGTCTGTATGACTCGAGTGCATAAGCCTTCTTCATAGGCCTCTAACAAACAACTCAAATAATCTGTGCTTTTTGATGACCTCACCGTCACTTTGCAGGTCCTGTGTTTGGCAACATGGATCAGTTTGTTGGACTTGGAATACTTTTGGACACTTACCCCAATGCCGACAAGACCCATGATGTGAGTGACAGTTAGAGTTATTGTCCTGTTGGTATTTTTTGTTGAGTGAAATCATCTCTTTCTGCAACCCTCTCCAATGTGCTGAGGACACGGCGTTGAAGTAATTTCAGCCATCTGTTTATCCCTAAATCTTTACCAGTTCACCATCCTATGTTGTTTTGTCACATACATATGTTCAAACTTCAGCCCTTTTTCCCCTCAATGTCACATTAGGGGATATGCGCCTAGCACTGGCAGATGTTTATATGTCTAGCTGGGCCATTTCATTTAGTTCTGTTCAAGAGGTTGTGTTATTGGTCACTGAATGACGGAGAAAATCTGACGTCCGCTCATCATTTTGAAAGATTAGAACACTAACTGTGGCGATCTACCATACCTTTGAAGCCACTCAGAGTGTGTCTCTTCAGTGGCACTACTGCTGCAGGACTTGATAAATCAAATACAACGCTGTGAGTTTTTTGAAACAATGCCGGAGTGTTTTAAGTGCCTCACTGTTGCTGCAGGGAGAAATGAAATTAACTGGTGCCATCTTTATTGATCTTACCAAAGCTTTTGATGTTGTTGATCGCTATTTACTACTTGATAAATTATATGCTATTGGACTTTCTAGAAGTGCATTACTTTGGTTTAGCTCATATTTACATAATCGAAAACAGTGTGTTATTTTGAATGGGAAAAGTTCTGATCTCCTTATACAGCATAGTGGAGTACCTCAGGGCTCTACACTTGGACCACTACTTTTCACCATTTATATAAACAATTTGCCCTCCATTTTTCAAAACTGTAATGTTCATCTATATGCAGATGATACCGTTATTTACACATCAAAACCAAATCTCTCTCAAATTCAAGTTTCACTCCAGTCAGATTTCACCCTCCTGCAAGACTGGCTATTCCAGAACAAGTTACTTTTGAACAAAACTAAATCCTTCTCTATGATCTTTGGTACCCGACACAAACTCAAATCTTTGACTGGCTCATGTGATATTTCTTGCAATGATGGTACAATTCTGCATAGAGTTGACAGTTTTAAATATTTAGGGGTATGGCTTGACTCTAACCTTTCATTCAAACCTCATATTGATCATATACTGCATAAAGTAAACTTTGGTCTCGGTACTCTTTACCGCTCTCGGCACTGTTTTACCTTAAAAGTTAGGAAAAAACTTGCTACCCAACTGCTATTTCCCTTATTAGACTATTGTGACGTTGTTTATCTCAATGCTCCGAAATCTGTTCTAGCCCCGCTAAACATTGCTTACAATAGAATGTGTAGATTTATTCTCGGTTGTGATTTCCATACACACCACTGTGCACTGTACCTAAACCTCAATCTCCCTTCTCCTGATTTGAGAAGACATTTGCACTGGCTTGAGTTCATTTATAAAAGTTTCAACTTTAATTATCCCCCATATTTGAAACAGTATCTCTTTCGTTTTACATCAACCCACCAAGTTAGACATACCTCTCAGCTCTTCTTCACCGTTCCTCTAGTTAAAAAGGACATTGGCAAAAGAGCCTTCAAATTTAAAGCTCCTGCTGATTGGAATAACTTACCTGCTACCATCAGATCTCTCCCTACTCTGACTTTGTTCAAGCGTGCATTGTCGTCTCACCTCAAGGTTGAATGTTTTTGTATGACCTGAAGTACTTTATTTATTGTTTAAGGGTTGTTGAGGCTCCATCTTATTTCACCATCTCCTCATGAGATGACCCACCTATTGCCCATTTCTAAGTCTTTATTTCTAA
>NW_011341051.1:11344-14761 GCF_000735185.1 Notothenia coriiceps
TATGGAGATGAGGAATTCATTTTCCAGCATGATCTGGCACCTGCCCACAGTGCCAAAACCACCAGTAACTGGTGTACTGACCATGGCATTACTGTCCTCGATTGGCCTGCAAATTCCCCTGACCTGAACCCCATAGAGAATATGTGGGGTATTGTGAAGAAGAAGCTGAAAGACACCAGACCCAACAATGCTAATGAGCTAAAGGCCGCTATTGAAGCATCCTGGGCATCCATAACACCTCAGCAATGCCACAGGCTGATTGCCTCCATGCCACGCCGCATTGATGCAGTAATCCGTGCAAAAGGATTCCCAACCAAGTACTGAGTGCATTAATGGACATTTTCAAATGTTTGATTGTGTTTTGCTGTTATAAATCTTTTTTTTTTACTTGGTCTGAGGAACTATTCTAATTTTTTGAGATAGGATTTTTGAGTTTTCTTAAGCTGTATGCCATAATCAGCAATATTAAAATAATAAAAGGCTTGCAATATTTCAGTTGATTTGTAATGAATCCAGAATGTATGACATTTTTGTTTTTTTAATTGCATTACAGAAAATAAAGAACTTTATCACAATATTCTAATTTTCTGAGACAGTCCTGTACACCTGAAAATGAGAGGGGGCCCGTTAATGAAACGAGATGCCATTGTCTTTATGGTACAGTAAGCAGCAGTACATTGCAGATCATTTAACCTGCCTGTCTGTTGTGCAGATTGACGCTTACTTTGAAGAAGACCTGATGCGGAGCTTGGACATCTACAGACAGTCCAGCTCAGAAAACAACACAGACATCAAAAAGGACTTTGATACCGTCCAGCACTTGGTAAATGATACGCCAGTCTCTTTTATCAAATGAAGTCCATTGCTGTTTGTCTTTGTAACCGTCCTGTGGTCTCTTGTTGGCAGTGCTGTTAGCCTAGCCTTCAGCACCCAGTTCTGATGGTTTCAGCTGATTAAGTGGGCCTGGACCAGATGGGCCTGCTACCTATCCTATTCTATTATCCATTCACTCCTAAGTGAATGAAACGCAACGTTGTGAACACAAACAACATCTGATTCAGAAAGGTTTGGAAAACCATACAGCAACTTTGGATTTAGGCAACACAATTACAACTTTTCTAGGTTTAGACAATACAACCAGTTATTAACATTTAATCAACTATAAGAATAACATTTTTTGAAAGAAATGTGACTTTGTAACATGTTGAAATACCAAATATTTAAACCCCCACTCACTCAGTAAATATAAAATTATACAAAAAATAGTTTATTTGCAGCTAAACGTAATCTTCTATGGAGTATTTTGTACCGGTGACTTCCTCCATCACGCCTGTCATAATATTTACAATCACTAGAGGTCAGTGTCATCTTCCTCTATTACTTCTTCTGGTGCTCAATTGTGTATAAAGTTGATAAAACCTTCTAGTATGTACAGTAGCAGGCCCCTTCTGACCTGCATCTCTGAGGCTGATAACCCCTAATAACTGTCATTTATTTGGTTCAAAATATCAGGACCAGGACATCAGCTGACCGAGAACCAGTTCCCAACCACGTTCATCAATATTTAGTTGGATATGCAATTCTCACATATGACTTCACATTGATAAAATGCTCTGATGAAGGACAAACGATAAAGAGCGTTTAATTGAATAAAACAAAAAAAGAACATGTTGAAGCCTAAGTGCAGGAATAAGATCTGCAGCTCACCTAGAGGAGTGCAATGTACATTTCCCTGCTGTGGGACTAATAAAGGATTTCTGATTCTGAGAGGTGCTCTTTAATATTGATTCCAAATAGGTTCAGTATGCTCAAAGTAAGTAACCCCTCATTCAGAGGAGCAAAGACAGCAAATAAGTCTCAAAGGGGTCTAAAGACCAAAGCTCCAGGCTGAATCTGCATTAGGTGGAAAAGGATCAGGATCTACTTTTATCTAACTCTAATGAAAGGGCATCGTCACACTCTGATGCGCCCAAAAGGAACTGCAACAAGCTTCTCTGAATTTATAATAAGTATCTACTCCATACTCCCTGCACATGCACAACATGTGATCTGATTACCTTAAATAAGCTACCGTGAAAATATGAATTGTGACATTCAGCTAAAATGAATGGAAAAAGGGAAAATATAACAAGTAAGGGACTGCTACACCTTATATGATATTCTTAATGTCTTTGTGTTGATTTGAGTATTAGCTATCCTTTCGCCACTGCTCAACTGAAATAAAAGTTAATTCTATTGAAGTGAGGTCTTTTGTACAGTTTAGGTGCTGTGGAGTTCATGGTGAAGCAGACTGGAAGGGCGACACTCCAATATCTTGTTGTACCGAGGACCCCTGTAACACCCTCAACCCTCCCAACTGGCCAGAGGTACTGTCGCTGTACATCACATGATCTGCATTATCTCTGTATCTCTGTGCTCAAGATAGAAACACAACACGATGTTGCAGTGATGACATATTTTTATTAGGAACAAGCATTGTAAGAAGTCTCTTTACAAAAAGCAATGGGATTTTGGATTATTGCAGAAAATGAGATCCCGCTTTTTGTTCTGCTCCACATATTACCACTTTTTATGATTTTTAAAGCAGTAAAGCAATTGACAGAAGTAAAAAGCCAACGTTAGGCTACAACTACATCACGGTCGCATGAATGTGCACCGTTAAGCTAAAAGCCGCTAATGTTTAGTATTCTTTTAGTCACTTGTTTTGTTTTGTATAACACATAGAAGCTTCAGGCATTCATGAGTAAGGTATTTACTGACGTTTTGACTTAAAAAAAACGTGAGAATTTCTTCAGCTCGTTCAAAAAAACATTTACTTTGAGACAGGTGCACCGCATGGGGTCATTTGATAACTAATTTTTGAGCTTTAGGAGTTATTCTTTCACCACTCTATAGGCCTACTCTCTGGGTTTGTTTTTCCAAAATGCTTGCACCTACTCTAAAGTTGATTCATGGAGAACATCTGTTGCTGCTACTGTATTTATTTTCTTGGTGTAACTGTATGTTGCTGTAAACACCACGCCAATTGAATTTGTTTTGACTCTTTTGTCTTTCAGGGTTGTCTTGTGAAACTGAGGGACTGGTTTGCCAGTAACTATGTGAGCACGGGCGCAGGTGTTGTCACCCTGTTTATCATACAGGTACAGTACACTCAGTCTTCCTCAGTAAGAACAATGACTGCCATATAAGAAACAGTAAGCTGTGTGCACTATTGACTAGAAGCTGCTTAATACTCTGTGTGTATGAGATATACATTTTAAAGGTGACCTATCATGCAAAATGCACTTTTGTACGTCTTTTATACATGAATATGTGTCCCCGGTGTTCCAGGGAACTCACCAAGTGTCAGAAAACACAACCCTCTCTATTTTCCTCCATACCCAAATCTCTTAAAAAGGGGCTGCAACGGATCTGATA
>NW_011341052.1:0-4930 GCF_000735185.1 Notothenia coriiceps
TTTATTTTAAATGGTACACTTTATGTTGAACTATTTATTACGTTGTTGGTGCAACTGGCACTTTATGTTGAACTGTTTATTGTTTTGGCCAAGGTTATTGAGAGAGTTGGACTGAAATGTATTAGATTTTTTAAATCAACTGTTGGTAAATCAACAAAGTCTGTTATGGCCTCTGAAGCAACAGAGAGATGTTTTCTAATAGTCAGGGTTTCCAATGTTCTGAATGTACTTGAAAGTATTGTGTTTTACTTAAAAAACAAAGTGTTATAGTTTACAGAAGGTCTACCTACCTATAGGCTACCTGAATCTCTGAAATGTACTATATTCCTAAATATGCTATTGCTACACTTTATGGCAAAAATTGCACTTTTCTGTTGGTCTTGGTTAAGAACCTCCTTGAAAAAAATAAACAATGTTTTGTTGCTTAAGCTTATGTATTCAGTCATTATTCAATGGTATACTAAAATCCATGTGAAAAAAATTGCTTCTCACTGTTCTCAGGTCAAATATTTATATGCGATTAAAAATGCGATTAATTGCGATTAATTAATTACAAAGCCTGTAATTAATTAGATTAATTTTTTTAATCGAGTCCCGGCCCTAGTAATAATGCTAATAATCAATTTGATTTATAAGTGCACAAAACTCAAAGTGTCTACAGAGTCAAATGTTAGCAACAAAATAAAAAATAATAATAATCAGAATATAAAGCATTAAAAGCATTAGGCAGTCAAGGCAGCAAATGGGTGGTTAAAGTTCTAGTAAACGGCTCTGTTCAAAAGATGGGTTTTTAGGCCTTTTTTTTTTGGTCTGTGGTGTTTCTTTGAAGCCAAACTGCAAAGAAATATCAATCTATGAAAATGAAATATAACATAACAATAAAACGTAATGTTTGTTGCTGAATAACTAAGTGTCTGTCAATTAAATCCAATTAGCCTTATATTAGGAGTTGTAATAGATTAACCACACATATTATGATGACAGCACACATGTATTAACGGTCCTCACATTTCAGAAAAGTGACCATTCATTTTGTAAAATGTAAGTAATGAATAAGTATGCTTGTATAAATATGAGTATTATTTGGGGACACTGTAACAGCTGAAGGTTGAAAATGATAATATACTGTATACATGCTACTTGCAAAATGCATGATGGGATACTACCCCCACCTCACAAACAGGTGAGCAAGAACACTTCCAAGCATCTGGACTGCATGGGGACTTGTGTGGAAAATATTGAGAAAGGCCTCTCTTGTTTAATAACTTTTTAACGTTTTGATTCTGTATTCAATGAGGTATCTTCACATCATTTTCACTAGTATTTTTCTCAGAAGATTTGGTTAGCGGCGATGTAAGATAAACATGTAAGCAGGTTGTGATTTTTATGCTCAAATGTTAACATGCCACAGTATTGATGTAATGTGATGTGGGATAATGTACCTACCATAGCAGGGTGGCCGTGTCCTGCATTCTGGTTGCAGTAGCCCTGAGGATGCAGGACACCTGGACCTCCATGCCAGGCCTGGTGGGCTTCTCTCTCACGATGCAACACCAACCTGTCGTACAGCTCCAGGTCCAGGGGAGCCACCAGACTTCTCACGTCTGCCAGCATGGACAGCTGGAGCAGAGAAGAAGAGAAGCGAACCTGAGATAAGAGCATGCTATGTGTGCTTTAATATGGATAACAGCATGTTATCGAATAATTCAAAGAGCAGAGAATATCAACTTCTTGGGCATTTAAAGAAAAACATATTCCCAATGTAACATGACCATATACATGAATGAAATTGCAGCATACTTTAGACAGTTTTCCAAAAATCTAAAATGAATGGATCTATATATGAATTTAGTACCTTTGCATGTGTGTTAAAAAGCTCACAGAGAGCCATGGTCAGCGGCTCCACTCCTATGTGTCCCTCCTGGTACTCCTGCAGGTAGTAGACCATGGTCTGCCTCTCTGGCTCCGTCAGCAGCATGTAGGCCTGCTGCTCCAGAGACACCTGAGCACCTGGGGGGCCCACGCCTCTGTATACTGCAGGCTGACAAGAGAGACAGGTTGAGAGGTTGAACAAATGTGAGTGAGTGAAACAGAGGTCACAAAGAATAGTTATCTACATCCCAAAGCATGCATCTGGAAAGTCTTCAGATGTGACCTTCCAGCCCCCCTCCTCATCCTGCGACCCTCTGCTGTGACTGAGCTCAGGGAGATTCAAGACGCAAGGCATTTATTGTAATTTGTACATAGCCTCAGTGTAGATATGTCAATGAAAAACTGAGGTCCCAGGCTCCTCCAACAGTGCAACATAATAAACAGATAAAATAGTGCAAGTAAATGCAAATAAAATAGAAATAGTGCAAGAAGAGTCAAGTACAAGTAATTTGAATATGATATATTAGATCAGGGGTGGGGAACCTCCGGCCTCCGGGCCGTATACGGCCCGCGAGACCATTTGGTACGGCCCTCGAGGTAATTTATAAACACACGCAAAAAATAAAAAAATTAAAGACATATAGACCGCAAAAAAATTAAACAAGCGAGTGCCTGTTTTTCCTAGCCAAGGTCAGGGTCCTTGAACACAACACGAGCCTAACGTGTCATCACGTGGTATATGTCTCGTCTGACGGGAGTGTAGTTCTAACGAAGAGCACCAGAACGCGGCTCCGGGCCGGGACTTCACAAATTGTAATACCCATAAGGAGCCGTACACATGCCGCAGTTTTTGCGTGGCTGTGTCTTTAGTTGAAAGCCCAGTGGCGATCTGTTCATCTGTCATACTGATCATACAGTCAATAACGTGGTTGTTATTAGCATCTGGTTAGCTAGCTATGCTAACGAATATAAGAAGCTTTTTCTCCAACCAGTGAGGTAAAGGCACATCTTTATATGATCATTATAGTTATAGAAAAATAAGAGAATAAAGTAAACAGGTATACAATACTAATATGATAGTAAAAAAAAGTTGTTATTAATAAACAAGAATACAGTTTAAAAGGGAAGTGATTTGTAAAATATCCATAAAGAAAGAAATCTGTGTACAGTTCTGTTTCATATGGGTGTTGAGAGATGTATCCATAGATCTCTTCATGTTGCTCTCAAAGTGCACCAGATTGATGCTTTTAACTTCAACATTTAAAAAAAATCTTCCTGGTGATGCATGCCCCCAAACCCCCCTAGATGAGGTTAGATCCGCCCCCCCACTTAAATCATGTTCACATGGATATGAAACTAAATACATTTGCACACATCTTGTGTCCATATCTTTCTGTTTTGGTGGTCATGCCACGGTGTATGAATGCGCGGGTCATGGTCAAATATCTGGATTAAGAGGTTGCTTTTTCTTTGCACAGCATGAAAGAAACGCGAAATGAATGGGCTGTGATTTGAGTTTTTTAAGCAGACGTTGAGTTCAATAATTTGTACGGCCCTCGAAGGATGTTGTAAAAATTGAAATGGCCCTTGAGAGGAAAAAGGTTCCCCGCCCCTGTATTAGATAAATAATTTGTAAGTTGCAAACAGATGAATGTTATGGATGAAGGCACCGCTTGGAGGCTGCCATCAGAACTTGAATGCCTTTAGAACTATAGTGCTGTTATCTTTTTTAAGCATCCCACTTGAGAACTAACATTTTCACTGTTGGTAGATTCACTGTCCCAATGCTTTGCATCAGATGTGAAAACCTTCATAAAAAGTAAAAGAATAAATAGGTCATTTGGTTACTGTTCAAGAAATGTGTTCAGTTTGACCTGACACACTACTATGAGGACTCGTTGTACTCATTAAATCATTTATCATGAGTTTTTATGTTTTAATTTGCTAAAATATGTTTTGCTGCTTCCCCTGTATACATGATAACATTTATAGACTTCTCTGCATGTTCAGGGGCTTGAATGGTTAGCTTAATAAGATGGGAGATGCTTTATGTGGTATTCATTTATTAGACATGAAGGAATATATGATTTTTACCTGTCTTGGTTTGATATTTTAAGTTGCAGATACTGTATTTGGGTGAATGGAGGTAAAAAAATAGGACAACTGTGCAAACATGTCTGCTCCTGTGATAGATATAAATGTTTAGCATCCACTCTGTTGCCCTGATTTCACATGATTATGTTTGATGTCTGCAATACTGTATGAGCTTTTTATTTTAATGTTACTTTTAATTGTGTCCATGTCCTTGCATGCAAGCTGCACTGAGAAGTGTTTTTTAAAGATATACTGAAGTTAGTAAGTACGTTTATTTTATTTGTATCAAAGTGAAGATTTACCGGAAATACTAGAAGTTTTTCACTCAAAGACTGTTTAGTAGGTTATTTTCTCTTTATGCTTTCATGCTTTCTTCCATGCTTCTGGCACTACTGAGCATGAAGCAGCCATTGGGTCAGTCAGTGCTACTGAATGGTTCAAGAAATTATAGGTTAAAACTCCCTAGACTCAATACACGTTTTTTTCCATGTTCGCTATAGATTATAATACGTGTTCATACAAAAAAACAAGGCAGCCATACCAGAAGGCAGGCAAAGGGATCATACAATTCTCCTGAGAAGAGCTGACTTAAAAAGTAAGGGTTACATTTATCCTGACACAATGTGGATACAAAACCTTTACCTTTAAGTGGCAATAGTCTTTTAAGGACAAGTAACCATTGAAATATATTGTTTAACCTTCCATCTTTAAGAACAAACAGCAGGCAGAAAGTCATTTATGTGTTTACTTTGAGCCAGCCACTTGCTATACTAGCTAACCAAATAGCCCTGCATGTGGTAATGATAGAACAAAGCCTCTAGAAACACATATTTTGTGAGGTTGTGAGAATAAACTTAAATGTGTGTGAGAGAGAGAGAGAGAGAGAGAGAGAGAGAGAGAGAGAGAGAGAGAGTGTGTGTGTGAGAGAGAGAGAGAGACAGAGAGTGTGTGTGTGTGTGTGTGT
>NW_011341052.1:4947-7975 GCF_000735185.1 Notothenia coriiceps
TCATTGTAACTCAATCTTGAAAATGACTCGGTTAATAATTTCGCAACGATGTCATCACTATCACTGAAGTGAGCCATCATGAACAAACTTATGCTAATCATAAATCTATCCATCATAAATCTATCGATTAGATTTATGATTAAAAAATAATAAAAGTAGGGTAGACATGTGGATATTATCCGGCTGAACAAAACGTGCATTTATCTAACAGGTTCGTTCCACAGACCTTATTTCCAGCTATTTTCCAAAACCCTATGGAGAAATCCCATTGCTTTTTTGTCGAGGGAACCCGAGCGCAGCTTACTTCCAGGTTTTAGGACGCGTCACTGCACCACTTTATACACAAGTATAAACCTCACAGCGGGCGGAACTTGTCATAAAGTCCGCGAAAATAAAGCCCACCCATTTAGAGGGAAGATATGATTGGTCAATTGTACTGTCATTTGACATTACTCTCTCATTGAGTTACTATAGCTGGCCCTCTGTGAATGTACAGAGGGACCAACAAGCTCTCCCGTCTTCACATAACTCGCAGAGACGGCATTTAACCCTTCACATTCCAACAGAAACTGAACAGGCAGATTTGAAGGATTTATTTCTTTGGAAATTTTATTTTAAATACAATTAAATCAAGTTACTTTGGTAAAACTAATGAAAAATATATTATTTTAAAAGAAATGTTTTGCTCTATGATATCTTATCTTACAAAATAGTAGCTTGACTGCATCTTGAACCGTTGTAAAGCAAATGTGGTGACAAAAAGTAGTCCTGTGACAGACAGATGTAATGACAGTCATTGATTAGGACAACAAATTGGTAGGCCTACTGCAGACAGAGAGAGGTGGCTGCATCAGATCATTATTTATTTAGATTGTCAACGATTGCATAGAAAATAATGACTCAAAGTTATAAAGAATGAGAATTAGAATTGGTGTTGGGGCAGCAACACTGAAAGCACGGTCCCAGAAAGTGCGGAGGCGTGAATGGGGAATGGAAAGCAGGCGGAGTCTGAGGATCGCAGAGTACAGGACAGGATGTATGGGTGGAGGAGACCTATGAGGTATTGAGGGGAAAGGGCATGGAGGGACTTGTAGGTGACGAGGAGGAGTTTATATGTGATGCGGGACTGGAAGCCAGTGAAAGTGATGGAGGGTAGGGGTGAAGTTCTGCCAGGCTTTGTGTGGGTAAGGACCCTAGCAGCAGAGCTCTGGATATACTGGAGCCTGTCCAGGGTTTTGATGGAAACCCTGGACAGGACTCTGTTGCAGTAGTCCATGCGTGAGGTGATGAAGGCGTGGAGGGGCTGGGCAGAAGGTTTTGTGCTGACGTAGAGTTGGGTGTCATTGGCAGATGAGTGGAACTGGAGACCATAGC
Source organism: Notothenia coriiceps (assembly GCF_000735185.1). Taxonomy (NCBI): domain Eukaryota; kingdom Metazoa; phylum Chordata; class Actinopteri; order Perciformes; family Nototheniidae; genus Notothenia; species Notothenia coriiceps. Next base: position 6,322 of record NW_011341052.1, read on the forward strand.
GGAGGATGATTTCACCAATTGGAAGTATGTATACTGTAACAACCCTGTCTCCTCCAAATTACGTTCCCACAGAACTAAATTGCATTCTCAATTATGTTTTGCAACCTAAATAAAAATGAACCCCCCCTATCAAGTCATTATGATAAAACTACTTAATGCTAGTCGGCTTTAGCAGGTTTTTGACTTTGCTTAATATCGGCTGCATACTCAGCATATAGCACTGCTCCTAGTACTCAGGCCACATCCAAGTACAAACTGATTCTCCCTAAGCCCTCTCTGCACCCTTCCCGAGCCGGACCATGTTGTCCCCCATGATACCTCCCCTCACCCTCCTGTCCTTGGGCTCTTGGCTCGACCCGCCTCCGCTCCTCCTTCTTCAACTCCATCACCCTCTCCTCACCCGGANCCTACGCTGGCTGTAGCTCCTCCTACCTCTCTGTTAACCATGGTGTCCCCCAAGGCTTGGTACTCGGTCCACTCATCTTTACAGTCAACCCTGTCTCCTCAAAATTACGTTCCCACGCATTCTCAATTATGTTAAGCTAGAAAGGTATTTTCTACCACATTACGTTTGTTTTGGACGTAACTCAATTACGTTTATTTTCTACATATATTTGCCATTTATTGTCTTGCTTTCCTACAATGCGCTCCACCATGCGCGGAGCAGCTATTAATTTGAATAGAAAAGAATGTTACGATCTCACGTTTTCTGGCCACAGTAGTTGTTTTTGAGAATTTTACATCTGGAAGTAAGTATTCTCTCTACTGTCGATTGATTTTACAGTGATATCTGCATTACTCATCAACTCAAAAACACCAGATTATACCTTTTAATTACACAACATTGATTGGTTTAAATTGTTTACAATACTTTTGTGTTTTTCCCCTTCGATTTGGAGAAACAAATAGTTTTTTCGGAGTTTAGGATGGCCGAAGACACTACACTACCCATAATCCTCAGCTTTCGTTTGGGACTACACCAGTCTGCTTTACTTGACAAACCCGGTGATTAGTCCTCAAGCTCTGTGATTGGATGTTGGAGTGGCATGGTTACAAAGAGCGTCAAACAGCACTTTGAAATGGAATGAAGCCCATCGACGGCACACTATCCAAAACAGGATTCGAACACGTCCACCCCCACCCGACCCTCCAGAACTACACATGCTGGCTATTTGTGTGTTTCCCAACATGTTCTATGGCGGGTCTCTACTGGGAATTGTAGTTTTAGAAGACGTTTTCATATTTCCCATTTTCTTTTCATTTCAAACATTTATTTAATCAGATTGGTCCCTTGAGATCATAGATCTCTTTTTCAAGGGAGACCTGCAGCATATAGGTTCCACATGAAACATAAAACAATAAAGGACATCATACATTATATTTACAGGATACATTTACATAGTTATAGACATTTACAAGTGCCCATAATATCAACGAGCATTTCATTTAGCCTAGCTTTAAAAACATGCAGAGGAATGAGATTGCTCAGTTTCAATTCTTGCTGAAGAATGTTCCAAGCAAGTGGAGCTGCGCACATAAAAGCTGTCTTACCTAAGACAGTCCTTGCTCTTGGCACATCTAACAAGACTACATCATGCGATCTCAGACAATAGCTGCTTGCAACTCTCTGTGTTATCAGAGAGCAGATATAATA
>NW_011341053.1:0-4400 GCF_000735185.1 Notothenia coriiceps
TGCAGCCTCTGTAGAAGCTTTTAAAAAACTACTGAAGACCTATCTTTTTACATTGGCTTTTATTTCTATTTGAAATGTGTGTGATGTGTTCTGTTATTATGTTTTTTCCTTTCAGGACTCCACGTGGTCTGTGTTTTGTTTTTATGTTGACCTTAAAAATGTCTGCCGCATTTGGTTATTGTATTCATGTTTCTGTGGTCTTAATTTTTACTTTTGTTCTTATTATATTTCTGTGAAAGGTGCTATAATAAATAAACGTATTATTACAAGGACTTTTGTTGCGTATATTACTGAAATTAAAAAAATGATGCTGCCACAAACCTAATATCCCTCAGGGATTTATAAAGTATTTTGATTGATTGATTAATATCCTACTTTTACTTCATGAAAATGGTATTAACATATTATTAGCAAGTAATGTATTTTTGTGGTGTGGAGATAACAGGTATTCACTATCATGAGAGGATTAAGTTTAATGTGGCTTGATTGGTTGTTTAGGATGTTTAAAACAGCTTGACATGCTTTTCAGTGACCTTGGTTCTTTGATTTCATTGATTTCATTGTAACTGCTGTCAATGCTGCAATCTACAGAAAGATCTACTTAGTTCCACTAAGTTCCTTATCCTTGATAAGTTGTTTGTGAGATTGTGAGCATTATTGTCACAGGTTACTATTTTCTTTAACACACTTTTATTTTCACTGGGGAAGTGAGTGTCTTACATACATATTCCCCCTTCTCTACATCAATCTTCTTTTGGTCTCCATTACTTTATCTGCCTCTCTTCCCTCAGGCCTGTCGGAGCAGGTGCTTCCCTTCTTTCCTGACTAATGTTTCCAGATCTCTGCACTGACCTCAGCTATCCATGACTCATCCCGCAGCGTGCTGGCTCCGTGTGTCAATATGTGTGTTGGCTTTGTTCATCCGTGTGTGTCGACTTCCCGGATCCCTGCGTGTGTCTGTCGCAATAATCCAGAAGACAGAGTGAAGAGAAGCAGCGGAGGCCACGTCCGCTGTTTTAAGGTTTGGCTGTTTAGTCTGTCTGAATGTTACGTCAATAAGTTCTCTTTCTCTAACTCTTTTTATATAAAGACAATTTCTGATCAGTCATAGACAAATCATTGACTATAGCCTACTGTATGTTCTCTGCATGTTTTAGTTATCTTATTCAAGGGATTGAAGTAAGACAAATGATGCAGACTTTGACTTTTATATTCAAACATGTCAAATTACTGATTATTTTTTATTTAGTAGCCGTGTAATTAGGATTCAAGAAGTGTTCACCATTCATGTTAGTGTTCATTTCACAAGAATTACCAACTCACTTCATTATCCCTCACTTTGAATACGTTTTTACTCTGTTAAAAGGTATTATAAGTTATTTCAAGTCTAGGTAACTTAATCATTAAGCATAAATATTTGAAGATCATTTTTAAGAATCAATACTGACCTTGACATAAACTGACTTGATAGACATCTGTTTTTTAAATCTGCATTTATATGTGAGTCCCTTTGAATAGTGTTATTGTCAGTCGTGCTTCCTCTCACCTCTTTGTTTATGTCTCACCTTGCGTTTTCCTCTTTAGCTAACAAGATTCAGAAGTTCGTTAGCTTTGACTCATCAGCAGGGTCAACCACTAAAAACACACATTACAACACAGCCAGAAGATCACATTACACAATTTGAATAACTACAAGGCAATTTGTCACTGTCATGTCAAAGTTGCACCTTTCTCTGTCTGCCCTTGCTGGCTCTCTCTTCCCACCCCCTCAATACCCAGACTACCTCTGCCCCGGCACAGCAGCAGGAAGCAGTAATGGTGATTGTATTAACCCCTCGTAGAGAGCGCTGACCTTCACTTCTGTTCAGCTGGAGGTAATCGTCCAGGAACACACACAGAGAGAGTTGTGTTTGAATACTTACACACTCACACTTAAGAATTCAGGCTAAGTTGAACATTTTGGACGAAAGTGCGAGATTTTAAATTTAAAAGATGAAAGTGTATTTCGCAAGGTGGTTTTCTAGATTACTAACTTTCAAATTAAAATGACTTACAATTACTCACTACTGCAACTGTTGGCATCTGTTCAACATCCAAAAAGTGAAGGTAATTGGCTTGTCCATGATAACATTTTAGGACATAAGCACCATAATTCAGATAAAACCACAAGGTAAGTTAACAAATGTCCTGTTTAAGTGCTTTTTCAAGACCACTATAAAAGTATTTTTTTAAGTCCTCCTAATTGAATGACAAAATATTTGATTTTCTGATCTTTGAATTTGCAGGGAAATCATCATCATCATCATCAGTGCCAAATCATTGATTTAAAAGTTTAACCGTTTTATGATCTTATACCGTCAACGCCAAGATTGGTTATAGGTCAAGTCAGAAAAACAACTTGGTAAAGGTTCAAAGATCATGCTTTGCTTTCAAAGTACTAATTTGTTTAGGGACCTTACAAACCTAACAGGTAAGGTAACAAGCATAGTCATTATTAAAAGAAACGTACGATGTAGACGGTAAAGGAACAGCAACTTCCTGTGTTGAAGTCCGGTATTTTGTTGACTCAGTCAATTTCTAATAACATCAAATGCCACTTGAACATCAAGAAATGTGCATTGACCGATATAACTGACTATTTAGTTTTAATTGTAAGCTTTATCATAATTTACAACATTACCATGGCAGAAGGTGTAGTGGGAAAGCAAATGACATGAATGTTGACAATTCTTCTTCATGATAAATGCTTTATGTATTTCTCAAAATAGAAATTAGCTTAACTCTTTGCTCTAATGGCTTAAGTGAATGCTAAAAACTCTGTGTAAACCAGATGTTTAAAGCTGAAACCTTTTCCCAATGTGCAGGGAGGTGTAGTTTACCCCATCTAAAGCATTATAATGGTGCCAAAAATAACCGATGATGGCCATTTCATTGGCTGATATAATTTCAAACACATTCAATATCCTGATATATATATGGGAGTATTCTTACAGATACTGTATGCTGTACACACCACAGGCTTCATGCCATGGGCAACTTTCCCCCAATTCTGCATATTATGATCAAATAACCTATTCGGCCTTTTGTTGTTCGTAATAGAAGCTCATGCAGAGGATCTTCTCGTTGCAGTTTTTTCATCTGTGTTGCGCTTAAGCTGCTCTGTATAATAAGTAATTGGCTTTAATAATTAGCTAGATAAGGAAAACTGTGAGCTTATGTAGGCTGTTCTCATGACACAGATAAGAGTGGTGTGTAAATCATGGAGTGATACATGGTTGATACTGAACTCAACATTTAATTATGTGTGAGTGAATATTGAGTGGTTAGTTCATTCCACTACTGATCTGTGATCTGATCTTAGTATATGCTCTGCAGTCCAGTTTATATATACTACATGCATACACCAATCATTAACACACAATCTTCAGACGAGGCTGACAATAATAAATCATATTGTCACGAGCAAATCTGATCTGTAACTTTTACCAGTAGAGCTGCTTTACTATCAAACGCCAGCACCCATGGTGGAAAATCGGTGGGTTACGTATAGTAACCCTAGTTCTATAAGCACAGGCAGAGCCCTCTACTGGACTCTATGGGTACTACTCTCATCAACGATACGCATGCGTTCACACACTGAAGTTGTATAAACGTAGCCGGCCAATCAGGGCGAGCCTACCTGAATGTGCGCGCAGGCTCACAGTATATAAGGCAGCTACGCCTCCTGACTGTCATCCTACACCCTCTTCAGCGAGCGGCATAGGAAAGACAGGGCCCCTAGGTAGAGGGCGCCGCCTGTGCTTACAGAACTAGGGTTACAATACCTTGTCCACCGTTCTATCTCACACAGGCTCCGCCCTCTACTGGACTCTATGGGTACAGTGGGTGGAGCCCCGATGGATAAACACCCTGTCGTCCCACAACATCGACCCACCACACTGCGCCTGACCGGCCTTTGGTTAACAGCCATCGCACCCCAACTTCCTATTGCCCGGTTGTGACCGTGGAGAAGTCGGGGCCACAACTTACTTGGCTGTGACTACACACTGCGCACCACGTTTCACAGGTCCCTAAGGAGCATGGGAAAAACTTAAGTGTACTATGTCCCCCACACTCACACGCTTACCTTGTGTAGAGTGTGCACGGACCCCGGTGGGAAATGCACTCGCAGAGTCATCCTGTCAGGCGTTTCTTGTCCTGTCAGGACAGAGCTTTACTGGCCACACCATCCCCAAAGCACACAAACAGCTATTCAGTGCGCCTAATAGAAGCTGTGCGCCCTACATAACATGCCATCGCACAAACTGGGCAGAGGAAGTGCAATTTTGCCTCCCTGTCCCCAGTATGGGGTGGAAGACTAAAGCCGTCCAACTATACCCTCCTGGGACCCGAGGAAAAAA
>NW_011341054.1:0-2295 GCF_000735185.1 Notothenia coriiceps
AAATATAAAAGTCAGCCGAATTAGTGTTCATACTGCAAGGAGACGTATTGTGTGAAAAGAAATGTAAGATGTTGTTTAATTGCTGATATATTTATGATCCACGTCGCGTTTTCAGTTTTGGCGGCAGTTCTTCCTGTTTGTCTAGAAGTCTTCTCAGCAGGGCTCTATAAATAGAGAACTACGGCAGATATGTAATATTTAATGCAGCCGAACCGTGTATTACAATGCCGTTATATGATGACTTTCAAAGAGAAAAGCAAGCACACTCGGAATAAAGTATTATTTTATTTTTAAAAAACGTTTTCAGATTTCACATCACAAAAACACCAAATCCCAGCGTGCATTGCAGCTAACCATCCAATTATCGAGCTGAGGATCTTGCCTACGACTGTTTCCGGTTTCGTTTATGACCGATGTATTTTGTTATACACACATTCCTTCACATTTACATTTTAATTTGCATTAAAGTATTTAGTGAGGCCTTCTAACATGTTTTTAAATATAATTACGGTTGTAGTTGAAGAGTTTGTAAATTAACATGAACCGAAGCTGTTGCTGGCAACTCAATCGCACAACGTCACGTCCGTTAATTCCACATCCACACGCACGGGTTAACATCGCTTTAATACATTAATGTAGCCTTTGTTTCTGCTAAAAGAGGTGTCGACCACCTGGGGCAACAAGAAAATCGGCGTAATCGAGTGACTATTACAAAATAAATCATTATTATATTAATATTGACAATAACAACCGACCGTTGGGGTACCATTTGCTTGGCATTTCCGTTTATTTCTCCACTGGTTAACATGGGTTAACATTAACAATACCGTGTAACTGTCACGTTTGAAGGGACAAAATCGTGACATCTTCACGTCTCCCAGCATGGTAAATCGTCACATTTTCACGTCTTGCCGTGATATCGGGTTGGTTTCATCACGGCAGTATTTAGTTTAGACAGTTGCTGCCGGGTCCCGCATGAGCTCAGCCCCCTCCTTTTTTATTTGTTATCAATTTTAATTCTTTTAAAGCTTTGTACCCCAAATCAGCACTTTTTAAACAGGAAGAGAAATAGAGGGATATGAGGCATGGCATCTGATGGTATTTTGAGCAAAACACTTCATAGACATGTTTGTTATATTTTTTTATATATCTGAGACCTATGCTATTGCCTAAAAATAGCATGATAGGTGACCTTTAAAACATGATTTTATGACCTGCTACTGCACACTGCTAATTTATGTTAAATTCTTTTTTTTTAACTGGTTGAAAAGGTGTTTTTTTCTGTGTGAAATGTTCTGTGCTGCTGCTGTCGTGACCTCCCTTTTAAAACAATATTTCAAAATCTCGATGGGAATATTCAGGTTGAAAAAATAACATTCTTACCATCAACTACGAGATGCATCCCTCTGTTAACATGAGTATCTCCGGAGCAGCGTCCAGAGCAGAAATAAAGCCCGGCGTCCTGCTCCTCTGCCTGGAGGATGTCCAGAGTCAGCGTGCCACTCTCCATTTCCCCACTTGTGCCGAAGCGACTTACTGCCGCATTGAAGGACACAGTTATGTCTTTCAGTTTAGTTTCTGAGACCGTCAGCAGAGGCAGTAGCTGATTGGAGCGCACAACGTACCAGGTGAGCTCCGCGCACGACGTCATGTTACAGGTCAGCGAGACGTTCTGTCCCGCCTGGACCACAAGGGCAGGGCGGAGAACAGGTGAGGCAGAAGAATGGTGATGTCCTGCAACACCTGAGGAGAGGTGAGGAAGTCAGACTATGAGGCTGATGCTAACATGTTACTAAATATTGGAGTGAAAAATATAGAGGTGCAGGAATGAGTCCCAAAACGCGGAAATTAGTTAGCATTGTAGCACTTTTGGGCTCTCTTAGCTTGAGTCAATGATTAATCTTTGGTCAGCTACCCTGAATAAGGTGTGAAGTTTTATTTTTGTTGTGGAGTAGGGAGACCAGGGACAGTTGTAACTCCTTCAATATTTCCAATCACAAAAAAGCTGAAACTCATTCTGCACATGCTCAGTTAGATCGAAAGATAGCTGTGAAAAAAAGGATCCACGTTTAAATCTCTCCCGAAAGATATCAGCAAAAGTGGTTTCTGAGGTAAAAAAATGATATGATGTATTTTTCGTATACTGTCTTGAGGTTAAATGTCTAGGAATCCAAATTAGTATTATTAGAATCACTGTTTTGTAAGCTAAAAATATAACTAGCTAAATATGGGTCAAGCTAGCAATCAGGCAGGTTCACAGGGGGTGAAAACATGGTGGTCCTGGGACGGTTGTAA
>NW_011341055.1:0-3925 GCF_000735185.1 Notothenia coriiceps
TACAAAACGTTTCCTCAGATGTTTACTTTAAACAGTGTGGCCTCATGCGTTGGTTTCTGGGGCATCAGATCTCTTACTAACATGATTCCAGTCGTGATGTTTGCTCTTTTCTTCTCTGACAAGAAACCACTTGGTTCAGCAAGTTTATTTTCAGCCACTGTGATAAACAACATTGTTTTGTGCTGACACATCTTGTCATTTTATGGGACTGTGGCTGTCAACGTCCCAAAACACTCACAGCACTCACTGAGAAGTGACAGCTTGCAGACGCAGAGGCAGAAGGAGAACAATATCTCATCGCTGGAAAGAAGTCACACACAGTTCAAAAGACTCAACACATTAACATGAAGTCCATTTGTCTCGGTGAGTAATAACCCACAATCAATCTGCTGTTTTTATTCCGTGTGTTGTGCTGGTAGAGGAGGGGTTTAAGCATTTGATGGTGATGTCAGCTGTCTCAATCAATAACCAAATATGGAGAATGCCATGCTAATTAAATTTGATACCTGCTTGTGAAAAACACTACTATTTTTAAATGAACCCATTACTCTTTACACTATTACGTTTCTTCTTTCCAACACAATTCGTTCCATCTCAAAGTTCATTGTTTACTGTAAGCTGTGCACAGCAACAAATAACCCATCCAGATCTGTATTTGCAATTTATTTATACATTTAAAAATGCATTATACTTAAAGAAACATTAACATTTGATTGGGAAAAACAAATATTTAGCTTTTTTCTAAGATAAAAAAAAAAAATCTACATTATTTTAGCTACCAGGGCTGGTTGGTTCAAGTTTTATAACCTGTACAAATGTATTTCCTTGTTTACATTTTGAAGTAATGCACAATGTGTGTCTGAAGATATTTGTTTTCTGTGTCATGTGTTCAGTCCTCTCCAAAGCTCGTATGAGTGCCCTTCAATGTGTCCTTCGGTAAATGAATTCATTAAACAGCTTTAATTGGAGGCTGATTTGCCTGTGAAGGGTTTGGAAACATTTGGGTATTGAGGCCATTTACTGAGCAACATTAACACAACAACCCCACTGGTAGAGACACTACAGTATGGATATGAAGGCACTGACTTGCGTTTGAAGGCATATGACCCAGATAGACAGGGCAGTGTTGGGAGAGAAACTTTGAATGTTTTGCAAGTTACTGATTACTTCACACTGGAAGAAATTGAATTATAGCTGAGCTTTCTGAGGGAGAAATCTAATTTCAACTAAAGCTATTTAGAAAACATAGTTTTAAGCACTTAAAGTAAAACATGTTAAAATTCTCAATAGTATACAGAATTATAAAACAATATGGCAAAACAAGTTAAATTCTCATAAAGAAATGCCCAAAAAAGTGCTCACTTATTTAAAGGTTAGACAACTTGGGCTGGACAACATGGGTTCAATTACAGATGCAATGATTAAATAATAACAATAACAAATATATTTGTTATGATTTAGATAGACTAACCCTTTAACCTAGTGTTTATTTGTGTGATTGCTGCTTTCTACTCCTTGTTAACAAAGTTGTAGGGCTTAGTAAATCAAAAGTAACTCCAAGTTGATGCCATAAATAAAACATAACACGTTGACATTTCGGTCACGTGTTTTGCCACAACAGAGCAGTCCAATCGAAAAACAAGTCCAAACTGAATGAAGTTGATTGGTTCAAGGATTTCTAGGTTTTTAATTTGCTAAAAGGTCCCAAAAATCCCGTTTTGTGCACCATCAGAGTTTCCATGCAGTGTTTGAGCTCTTGTTCCTCTTCAGTTGTTAAGTGAGATCATTCACCTGTGGCTCCAACATGGACACTTTACTGCGAGAGAGACGCTGGGTGAGCGGTAGAAAATAACAAAATCAAAATCTGTCTACGGTAAGCGCCACTCACGTAGTGGTAAAAGGAGGAGACACACACACACACACACACACACACTTATGGACATTCCACACACACACGCACACGCTCACACTCAGAGAGAGTGGTTGTTGCGGCAGAGGGCGCAGCAGAGGTTGTTTTTCAGTCTGCAGTGAGTTTCCAGCTTTCTGTCATTTTGTCTGTGTGCGTAAAATGAACAGAACCGCCGGAATCCCCACGATGACCGAGGTCAGGACTCTCTACCGCGCCGGGATTTGATACACTGCTCTGGATACGGATTTACTCATTTACCGGTAAATGGTTTAATCCAAAATCTCCGGCGGGACGCTCTGAATCTGCACCTGGATTAAAGTTTCGAGCATGAGGATACCTGCGCGTGGATAGTTGGATACACTGGATTAAAAGTGAAGTGTAGTAGGAAATACTCCACCAAAACATTTATAACCTGCAGGTACGTCGACATTATGATATGCACTGTTAAATGTTGATTTATTAATCAGCTTTTAACGTGAGTTTCCCTCTATGTTATCATTACAAATATGTGTTTTAACCTGGTTTGCACGTTTCAAAGTATGCACAACTTTTTGACCATCATGTCTGGTTCAATGCACTTAATTTTAGACAAAGCTGAGGTAAAGTGAAAGTACAGACCTGCTGTCTAATTTCCAGCAGGGGGGGCTCCCTCTTTAGGAGTCAGAGGTCAGAAAGGTCACATGGTCAAGTGGCGACAAGTCGTTAATTTTTTTCCTGAGTCAGTATCTTCGAGGCTGCCAGGCAGAGGAATGTAGTGACAGGTGAAGAAGTGACAGGGTGTTGACATTCCTGGGACATTTCAACACACCGATATGAAAGTCATTTTGTCACTAATCACACTTTTTGTGTGTAATTGTGATATTCTAATCTAGAGGACGTAACACTGCCATTGCACTGCGACCACACAGACAGCATTTGTGTTCAAACGTCATTGCCACTCTGGAGCATGCTCATGTAAACATCTCTATTCTCACTTAAGTGTGCTTCAGGAATCCAGGAGCTATGCAGGAAGCCTGCGTCTGGATTTCCAGGTAATTTCAGCGTGATTATTTCAAGAACTTGTTTTTGTAAAAGATGTATGTCCTGATATCTATTTAAAAGCAAATTAATGTATGTGATTGTATTTTCATTTAACTGTATGGCTGGCCAACATATCAATATAGATATTATATCAAAATCGTGATATGAGATTTGATATCTTTTGACATTTCTGATATCGTTTTACGGAACAAGTGTCTTTTCCTGGTTTTAAAGACTGCATTAGGGTTAACTGATCAGTGCTCATTAAATCCACCTAACTAAGGATCATACATCGAACATTTTATTTTGTGAATATTTTATGAAAAAGCATGAATAGGGAAAACCTACAAAATCGTCCCTAAATTGATGTATAAATATCATGATATTTGATTTCCCCTCGTCACCCAGCCCTAACCGTCTCATTCTTTCATTACCCTTTAAAATGTGGCGATTCTTCATTAGGATCCCAATGCCATGTGTATTCTTGATTTTAATGGGGTCATATTCTGCTGGTGTTCAGGTGTATATCAGTATGTAGTGTCTCTACTTTAAAGAGTCCTCTCCTGCTGATGTTCAGGTGTATATCAGTATGTAGTGTCTCTACTTTAAAGAGTCCTCTCCTGCTGATGTTCAGGTGTATATCAGTATGTAGTGTCTCTACTTTAAAGAGTCCTCTCCTGCTGATGTTCAGGTGTATATCAGTATGTAGTGTCTCTACTTTAAAGAGTCCTCTCCTGCTGATGTTCAGGTGTATATCAGTATGTAGTGTCTCTACTTTAAAGAGTCCTCTCCTGCTGATGTTCAGGTGTATATCAGTATGTAGTGTCTCTACTTTAAAGAGTCCTCTCCTGCTGATGTTCAGGTGTATATCAGTATGTAGTGTCTCTACTTTAAAGAGTCCTCTCCTGCTGATGTTCAGGTGTATATCAGTATGTAGTGTCTCTACTTTAAAGAGTCCTCTCCTGCTGATGTTCAGGTGTATATCAGTATGTAGTG
>NW_011341056.1:0-17511 GCF_000735185.1 Notothenia coriiceps
TTGACATTGAGGCATTTCCTCCGCCGCTGTGTCCCTCCGGGGAACAGCAGCCGAATTTGCTGTGTCCAGTTCGTGCTTTACGCACTTACACTATATGGACAGATCAAAAGAGTTTCGTCACAATGACCAACTCTTTGTGTCCTGGGCTAACCCTCAGAAGGGCAAGCCTGTTACTAAGCAACGGCTCTCTCACTGGATTGTGGAGGCAATTGCTTTGGCTTACACGAGTCAGGGTCTGCAGGCACCTTCGGGTTTGCGTGCTCATTCGACTCGTGGTCTGGCTACATCCTGGGCTTTGTTCAAGGGTGTTTCCATCCAAGACATTTGTGCAGCAGCGAGCTGGTCCTCGCCGCTCACTTTTGTCCGCTTTTACAGATTAGACGTCTCTGCTCCCAGTGTGGCCCATGCAGTGCTGGGCCCCTGCTGAGTTAGAGCTCTAACTGTTAAGTTCTGGTTGGTCTTGGTGACTTTCGAGATAAGCTCGTCTGGCAATACGGGAGCTACAATATCCCATAGTGAGACATCGAACGGAGTGTTATGAATGAGAACTATAGGTTACTTACGTAACCCCAGTTCTCAGAGTAACATGAAGTGAGATGTCTCACCAGACGGCCCTCCTTGCTATGGTGAAGCGAGAAGAGGTGCTTATTTTGAATGACGCATGCGGCGTAGCGCAAGCTACTTATAGGGGGTGGATTCCCTGACGCTGACGTCAAGATCACCAGCCAATCAGGAATGGCGTAATGAGATTGATGCTTCTGTTTGCTCCGCGATGAGGCGCATCCCATAGTGAGACATCTCACTTCATGTTACTCTGAGAACTGGGGTTACGTAAGTAACCTATAGTTTTGACCCTCCAGTAAGATTTAAACTTGATATTCTTAAAGTGCCGGCCCAACAACTGGACCTCTGCATTGCTCTTTTGTCTGTGCCATATATGTTAGTAATTTCCTCTTTGTAGGAGAGTTTTTGCTATTTTATTGTTTTTTACGGGTTTTTTATTTGCAATAAGAACAGTGCCAAAGATAAATATATTGATGGCTTTTATAACAGGTTGTTTTAACCTGCTTTCCAGCTGTAGTCTGCATATTTGTAAGGAGTAGGGAACTAAGATATGGCACTTGTATTGGACCACTGCGATTTGAACAGTATAGAAGTGTCGTTCTGTCTCTTGAAACATTCGGTGATCCTTTCTCTATGTGTTGTGTCTCAGAGCAACATCCAAATCGATTTTTTTTTCGAGCACCCACCCACCAACCGACACTACTGATATCATCAATCTCTTGTGGCAGTTAAATTTATGTTTTGGAAATAAATCAATAAAGCACATATTCTGTCTCTCCCTTTTTTGCCATGGTCTAAAAGTGTATCACGGTATCCACTGGTCAAGCTCTTGAGGGACATACTAAAACAATTCAACTTTATTTATAGATTGTTAGTCCTTTAGGATCTTAAGTCTTTCTCAAGTGCTGGAAAGAGCATGTTTAACAGGTACGTCAGGTCCTATATACCATATGTTAGGAACTGGTGTCAAAACATCCACAACTTTCTGTACAGATGGGTCTCAGATGGTTTCTGGGCTTTGCTCAAATTCTCTGCTATTTCAGCTGTCACAGCTCATTTCTACCCGTCAACTCAGGCTCTGGACTGAACTCATATTACTTCACCCAGACCTGCTGCTGCCTTTATGCATAGAGAAATATGCCCTGAAGCAGCACTTTCAACAACCTCCGGAACCAGGAGCTCCACCTCTGTGCCTTCATCTCTTTCCATCTCAACAACACCGAGCGGAATTACAACATCCGATCTCAGGAAGTGCTCGCTGTGAGGCAGACTGTGGAAGAAGGAAAACACTGACTGAGGGGTACAAAACATCCTTGGCTCTAAAGAAGCCAAGAAGAAGATGAAGCAGTAAAGCAAAGTCCTCAGAGGAAGGCATAGGCCATGTAAAGGAGTGTATGGAGATTGATCTGTACCCTTAAAATGATCAGAAACTGTTGCCACTGTGTCTAAGAATGTGTCTTTTTTTTTCTTTGACTGAATGAATTGGTCACAAAGACAGACATGATGGGATATTGAGGAACAAAGTATACCCTGGATGGACTCCTCTATTGTGAAAGCAGTATTTTGAAACCTGATTATCCTTTAGACACAACTAATGAGTTCCAGAGAGGCATCTTGGCTCAATCATGCGTTGGTGCCTTTGAAGATGATGTGCGTCAGCAAGTCTGTCAGGCTTGCTACGCGCTTGTGTCAGCAGTCTGATCTCCTGTCACTGGAAAGAGACAATGCCACAACGAGTGAGTAAGTTGGTTAGCTCAGACGTCAACGTCCAACCACCACTCCCAAAAACATAATTTATGGTTCTTGGCAAGACAGAAACAAGATTTCTTTACTTTGTTCTTCCCCCTCAGTTTGGTCGTCTGGACCAGATTTCAAATATAACTTTACGTCTAAATACAGCCATCCACCCACTATTATAATTAGTGACTATAAATTACCGAAAATGAAAAAGAAACATTTCTGGTTTATGCTTTATTCCACGATAACATACTAGATGCCTCTCTTAACAAGAAACAGTGCATGTCAAATGATATCTAGATACAGCTAGAGAAACATTCCTTTAGAGTGAAAGCTGTTCAAATCATGCACAATTACTCAGACAAAAGTGAAGGTGACATGCATTCATCACAGCTGTCTGAACCTTATGTGTAAACCTAAACAAAAGTGGCTATCACTCTTCGAAAGGATAACTTTGAGTTTAATTGTTCTGCGAAGGCCCACATACTCACAAGCTCTGGAGTATTTCACAATTTGCGTAATGGCGGATAAAATATGGGAATTATTAAATGAGAGCAGCCATCAGTCAGTTATTATTATTATTGTTATTATCAGTCAGTTATTCAAACCTCCAAGGAAAATGCCACAAAAACTTTGAGTTTAATTGTTCGGCAAAGGCCCACATACTCACAAGCTCTGGAGTATTTCACAATTTGCGTAATGGGGGATAAAATATGGGAATTATTGAATGAGAGCACCCATCAGTCAGTTATTATTATTATTATTGTTATTATCAGTCAGTTATTCAAACCTCCAAGGAAAATGCCACAAAAAAGTCTAGGAAACCTGTCTCTCCGCTCAAAGTGGCCTTTTCGGTCTGGGAACCAAACCTTTCCCAGAGCCCCTATGGTACTTCTGCGCAAAATGCAACTTGCTAAGGACTTTTTGAAGTCTGGTATAATAAACTCACAGCCACAAGCTGGGACTTGGGCAGGGAGGTCCAGGCTGGCATTTGTCTTGGCATAAGCAGCCAGTGCCAAAGTTGCAGTGCAGAAAGCCCACTGACATAAGCAACATGGGAAAAGTAACCTCAGGGCATTCATTGAGATGCTGATTCATTTTGGCTTCATGAGAATCTGAAATATTGGCATACGATTGGCTATGAACCTTATTTGTGAGTGTAAGCCCTTGTCAACGCTGTCATAACTGTCTGTCTCATCCATGAGCAAATGTTCCTGGATATTAATGCATTGCTTTACTACATTTTATAACAAATCCTACAAATATGTAAAGCATGTGCTGAAGCATACACAAGCATAAATCAAACAAAATAATCTACAAAAAACGCCCAATCACCACAAATGAGTGATGTTGGATCACACAGTTCATCAGAATAAACCGAATCCAGTCTGATGAAGAACAGTGTTTTCATCTGTCTTGTGGTTAAAAAAATGAAGCGTTTGCGCTTGTCAGCTTCGTGTAAACTGTTTTGTTCTAGCTTATGCTACGTGAAAATATCTGAAAAACATCTAGATTTCAAGTGATTTAAATAGATTTAACAGTAGAAATAGTGCTGGGCGGGAAGCCGTTTCATACCAAATACTTTATACTTTATACCGTATGATATGATTTTTTCATATACCGCAATACCGTTGAAAAAGTGGCGAATGGCGCTCGAGCAGTTCGGCGGTGAAAGGAGTCCCCTATTCAATCATAAATCATAAAATAATTATTTAAAAGTGGAACCCTGCAGTGTCACGGAAAGGTGTTTTTTTTTACATTTTCAAACAGTGCTTTTGTTGTTAGTTGTTACGTTGTGATGTGGTACGCAAAGTTTGCACAATAAAATGGTTTACATTTTGCAGTTGTTTCTTGCATTCTGATTCCTCCACCACATACGACTCATGAGGGCCACCACTGATCAGCTGTTTTTTTGTGGGGCAAAAACGTATAAATGTAAATACATTTACAAGAATTGAAAAACAAATAAATACTGTGATAATTTGTAAAAATACTATGATATGAGTTTTTTGTCACACAGCCCAGCCCTAAGTAGAAATATGGTTTATATTTCCTAAGGCATGTTTCAGTATAGTAAGACTCTTTTCTGTTGACTTTAAGTTAGTTTTGCATATAAGCTTCCTGCTTAGCCCATTTTCTCCCAGCCTCTTTTTCTCCCTAACCATCATGGATCGCTTTCGTGTTTGGAAACGGTATGGCAAAGAGAACATGAATGTCTTTGATAAATAAAATATTTTTTTCCAACTTCAATCAGCCCATATACTTTCCTTTCGTGATTTGCCTGATGCGCCACCTATGGAATCTACATTTTCTTTAAAGTCTTCAAAATGTTGTGAAGTGTCTTTTAGAAAGACTTCTTTGCTAAACGCTTCTCTGATTTACAAAACCCATGACTGGAATTTCTGAGGTCTGCATGGGAGGGAGATATGGGGGTGTATTTGACGCCGCAGCGGTAGAGAAAAGCCCTGGAAGGAGTGCATATGGCCTTAATCTGTGTCTGGCATGGGCTCATTCAATTCAAGGTGCTGCCTCGCCTTCATCAAGTCAAACTTTTTAAAATGTTTCCAGATGTTAAATCTTCATGTGAAAGATGCAGGCTCTCACCTGCTTCTCTGGCACGCTCATTCTGGCAATGTTCCAATGTCTATTGGGGTTAAATTCAAAAACACTGTCAGACTTTTAACAAAATGGTTAATCAGCCGGATCGGATCAGTTGATAACTATTTATATAAAATGAGTTAAGCTTTGTTAGCACGGAGATTGATCCTTTCCCAATAGATGTCACCTCATCCACCAAGCTGGACAGAGAGGTGATTTAACAGCTCTCACAAAGATAAAGTTTTACCCCCTACTTCACTGAATGTAAATCCAAACGTTGTCTGTCACATGTTATTTCTTTATATTTTCCTTCGTTGTAGTCCATCGAAGTGGGATAAGACTTGGACCTTTACTTTCTTTCTTTTTTAAATGATTTTTGGGGGCAACCAGTGCTTTTATTAGTCAAAGTGACACACAGTAAATGGTCTCAGGCCGGATTCAAACCAAGGTCTTCCGCACGGGGACCAAGCTATATCTGAGCTATATGGTGGCCAAGGACCTTTACTTCCTGCAACTAAACAATACAAATGTAAGAAAGAAAGAAAGTTTATGTCGCATTGTTCTCTATACCTAGAAGATACTTTACTCTCTTCTAAATCCAGAGAAGAGCATTTTAAAGCATTTAAAGCATTTAAAGCATTTTAAAAAGGTCAATCAAGCTCGTGAGTATGAGTCAGATATCAGGACGTTGGTCAGGATGAGGTCATAAAACGGTGGTACTGGGCTTTGCTAATTTCTATATTCATGGTTATTCTAGTATTATCTCTGGCGCCACTCCTCTATTGCCTTTATATATACAGTGTATGCTCTCTCCACACTGTGTTGTGTCAAAAGTTGTCTCTCATTTGTCTCTGTGTCCTCCCAAAGAGTGTCAAATATTGAAAACTTATATCACAATTTGATGACATGCAAACAAAAGATGTCCCTTAGATGGTTAGTCCCCATTAAAGTAAGCATAATTGTTTCGATAAACTCTGCTGATCACAGATCCACAGAAGCCAGTATCCTGACCTTCTGGGAAATATGCATCAGTCTAGGCATTTCATTAACCTTACCACATTTTAAACCATATGTGGAGGGGAAACTTGGTGAGAAGTTATGACTAGATATCACACAATAACATGTGCCAACTGCAAGAGAGATCTCTGTATCATTAGAGTATTGCACTGTATGCACAACACATCTAAGCACTGTCCGTTATATAACCAGTCCTCATTTAGAGTCTTCTTCTGCAAGTGTGATGGATGCATCACATCTGCTTGTACGCTCATTGAGTCCCATATAATAAATGGCCCAGCATTAAATTAGGATTAGCATTTTCAGGTAGGGGGTTTATTTTTCTCAGAATTCAGAAAGGTCAAATTAATCTGGCATATTTCTCAAAACAGAGCAGGAGACAGAGCTACTGTCATCGTTCAATTTCAAAAGTGTTTTTATCATCCATTCTATAGAGCAGAGGCTGACAGAAGAGGGGGTTGCTCAATGGGAGATTTATGAACTCTGCCAAGATCCGACACACATTGTAGTCTGCTGTAGGTGACACACGGAGTGGGAGGCGATGAAGTTATATAACGCTTAACAAAACAAAACAACGCTTACATCATACTGTAAGAGCAACTGGGAACAATTACGTTTTAAAAGTTTTAAATATGTCACCATGTTAAAAGCAAATATTGTGCTTATGTACTTACCATCCTTCGGTCTCTTTTCTTTAAATATTTTTTAAATAAAGATTATTATTTTATATCTTCACAGGAATATTGCAATTGCATTTACTTCTATACCCTTTAATGCTGGATTCATTTAGTTTCACTGAAAGAATTTGAGCTCATTTTAGAATCAGAATCAGCCATATTGCACATTTGTTCACGGAATATATACATACATTGCACATATTGCACACTACTACTACTACTACTACTACTACTACACATACTGCTCCAAATAGCAGCCTTGCTTTAAAAAGGAAAAAAAAGATAACATTACCATGGTGTAAGTGCTTTCCAAAACCCTGTGGACCAGGACATTCCTCTTTCACTCTACATTCGTCTTTCATTAGCTGGATACCAAGAAGATCAGCCCTGTCATCAGTCTGACATAAACACCTCAACAGTTCTCAACAGATACGTTTGTAATTCCAAAATCCAGGGCATCAATAATTCTCGTTGAATTTCTTTTTTTAAAGCCACATTCAGGTTATTTACCACTGTTGTTGCATTCTGTCTCACTTCTATATTGGCTGAGGTTAAATGTTTATGCGTTGTTTTGATTGTTGCTGTCAGAACATCAGACTAATTGGACAAACTAAGTGCCCAAAGAAGGCTGGGGTCAGTTTCGTCCAAACTCTCAGAGCCTCTCACAGAAGGGAAAACTTCAACAAACTTTGCAGAAGCATCTTATTCCATCTTCTTCAGTGGTTCACTGTTTGTGTACTATCTAAAACCCCCTGAGGATAGAGCTATTTAAACAGACAGTAAACTGGCCCTCAAGCCTTGTTTACTTTGGTTAACTTTCCACTTGTCTCAGCGCTGCATTCAAAACAAAGTGGGGACAAGCTCTCCTGGTACTGAATGGCTTCAAATGTTCACCAAACAGGGCAATAATGTGGCAGAGGAGGTACAAAAGAAGCAGCCAACCATTATCAGCAAGTTATTATGTGTCGGCTCCAGTGTGTGATGCTGGAAAACAAAACAAGGTTATGAGTGTGCCTTTTGTTATATTGTCTATAATGAGGGTCTCCATATTTAGAATGCTTAACTGATAGCCGGTATATTGAAAGAGTTTTTCATGCACCCATTATTAGCCAAGTATTGGATAAATAGGAATCCTTTGTGGAAAGTTAAAAGGAGGATGGAATGAGACCTCATCAGGACTCAGTCATTGAGAAAAACAACAGTGAAAAGAATATATTGCAGAGCCTTTTCTTTCCCAAGCGAATTGGGACATTTCTAAGGACTCTGACTGCATGTTATGTGAAAGTATAGTATGCTATATACACTGTACAATGTATGTATTTTAAACAAATGCAAATAATACAAATTATTGGCTCAAGGGTTGACATGTTCAGTGTGTTGGTCAGTCCACCACTTTGGTCTATAATGAAATATCTCAAACACTATTAGTTGCCATAAAATCCATGGTCATTCAGTGTCTCCAGAGGATGGATCTGAAAGAATGGCCGATTGTTAATCCCCTGACTTTTCTATAGCCATTTGCGATTTACAAATATTAACGTCAGAGAGTCAGTGCGTTTCAACATTAACAAAAAGGATCACAGTAAGATGCAGCTGAAAACATAATCTCTCGTTAGAACAAAAGCAAAACTCTAAAACAAACAAAAAAAGTTAACTCCTGATATCTACCTTGAACTTACGTTATACAAAAGAAAAAATTGAACAATCTATGAGATCAAATTTGAGCCAATCATCATTCTTGTAGTTCCTTAAACTTGAATTAAACGCCATGTGTCCCAAAGGATTCGTTTTAAAGTCACAGTTAAAGCAAGACAAAACTTTACTTACTCACCGAACATCTTAAAAGGTTATGTTTTCTTAATCATAATTTCTATAAATCCTTGAATAGGGACAAAAGTAGGTCATAACATGAATTATGGTTTATGCCACAAAACACTGACTGTTACACTATGTGACGCACGTTTGATTATTAGGCTGTGAATCTTCAGCACACTCTTCCCAGAATAGAAGTGCGTCACGAGAAAAAAAGAAAAACCGTCTGTGTTACTGTCAACAACTGAGGTCTGATCATTTCAAACTAGTATGTGGAGCCTATACTGTAGATATACCAGGAAGTGAGGCTTTGTTTAACTACTCCAGTAGACGTTGGTTAACTACACACCATCACTACAGATTCCTCATCATGTTTCTGACAAACTCCCTTTGTTCCCTCACATGGGCTTACCTCCCAGTGGGCCAGGATTCACACAGCGTCCCAAAGGAAGGCAGCCAGGGATTCACCGCGGTGGCTCTCATTCTGAGAAAAACTCAGAAGACCAAACCAAATAAAACAGTGAAGAGGATACATTACTTAGGAGAGCATCATCGCAGTTCCCTGAGTGGTTTGGCGACACGAGTGCAGGATATGATACTTATACTTCTGTGTTTTTATGTCTTTGCAACATTAATATAAATTTGAAACACTTGGAATTCTATTACTAAGAATTCAGGGTTCTGTAAGAATTGCTTCTCCTTGCCCACTTTTGCTTTCCTAATGTTACATTTACAAGTGTAGTTATGTAGGATAGGAAACAAGAGATATATGAACAAGATCAGAGTCTACAGGCACTCTAGCATCTCTGTGAGGCTGTAGAGCAGTCCTCAATTTTAGATTTTAAAATATAGCACCTTTGCACTCTTTATTATGCTAAAGTAGATATCAATTAACTTTAGACTGGTACGAGAGGATGTTTGGGTTTGGTTTCTCCGATTAAGGTTTACCTGTTCAGGGTAAAAAATGTAGGCAACTATAAGCAAAAACACTGTCAAATGTAACATTACATCTTTTTAAGTTTTCTCTGCTCTACTTCACCAAAGACAATATCGTGTGTCCAATATACAAATAGTATTCACCAAATAAGATACAAAAAGTGAACTTTCATAATAATCTTAAAGAAGTTACTTATTATAATTAGCAGATCAATGAATGAAAACAATATGCTGAATGAAATTGAATATTATTTAACAAAATAAACTATAGGCCTGCAACTAAAATCCTGGCAGATTTTGCTAGAGCTAATTCATGTCGAATAACCACTGGATATTCTAAAACTCAGGTTCTTGAGCTGCAGGCCCGGAGTTAAGGGTGAGCCGAGTCTTTATCCTCCGGCGATCAAAATGACAGAAAGAGTAACTTACAGTGAGTTTTCAGTCTTCTCCAGAAACACTCCCTCCTGACAGCAGCGTGTCTTTAATACAGCGATTTACAGCGTTAGCTTAGCAGTTAGCACAGATACTCCTCCTCAACGGAGATTAAGCTAGAAATGTTCTTCATGCTCTATTCCTACAATTTTCATCGGATTATTCATACTACAGTGACAAGGCTAAAAGAGCCTAGTGTTTCTAGGTCTCCCGCTTTTAGTCTCTCAGGTCTTTTTTTCCATTCCTTCTCCCTCTGTCTAACCTGTGACCAATTACCACAGGCGGCACTACCAGATACCTTCAGCCAAACAAACTTAAAGGTCACCTATGCTATTTTTAGGCAATAGTATAGGTCTCAGATATATACAAATATATAAAAAACATGTCCATGAAGTGTATTGCTCAAAATACCAAACATATCACCCATTCTAGCCATGCCTCATATCCCTCTATTTCACTTCCTGTTTCAAAAGTGCTGATTTTGGGTATAGCTTAAAAAAAAAAAATATTGATAAAAGAAAAAAAGGAGGGCGCTGAGCTCATGTGGGAGATGCTACCGGCAGATACTGCGGTGATGAAATGCCATATCATGGATTATCAAGGATAATTTCTGAAACAGTATGAAGCTCAAAGGCTTTCTCTCTTGCCGGTTATACCGGTTATACCACAAGGTGAGTTCCTTTTTATTTCCTGCTTCTTCACACACATGCTCTGTGCAGTACAGGTTAGCTCTGAGTGTTAGCGATGCTAATTTAAACACAGACCATATTACGTCCAAAACTGTCGGGCATTGTTTCTGATAGCAACGTTTCTGATAGGGCCGTGGGTGTAAAGCTAGCCTACATTTCCGATATTACGTCATATCGGACGCAAATCTGGATCAGCTCCGTTGTAGCCCCGTTTTTAGAGATTTGGGTACGGAGGATTTTTCTGACGCTGCGTGAGTTCCCTGAAACACAGGGGACACATATTTATGTATAATAGACATCAAAAAGTGCATTTGGCATGATAGGTCCCCTTTAAAGCCCGCGTCACACTGTCCCGAAATTGACACCCAATGGACACACGATAAAGGAAATGTTCAAATTCGGCTCTACCAGATACAACATCGGGCCATTCGTGAGGGCATCTTAAGCCATCGTATGACCACCGGTGGAGTTTCTCAGGCTCCGGCAGCAACTTCGTGAGCGGCAACTTCGTAAGGCACTCGTGAGGGCATCTTGTCAAATCGTGTCATCTTCGTGTTATCATCGGTGCCATCGGGCATTCGCCCTCACTCAGATCGGTGCGAATGCCCGATGGCACCGATGATAACAAGATGCCCTCACGATGGCCTTACGAAGGGCAAAATTGACACACGAATTCAACACAAAAATGGACCTTCGCAAGGTCCTTCGGCAATTTGTTGGCATGCCAAAGATTTTGCCACCGCTAACGAAGTTGCTGCCGGGGAGCCTGAGAAACTCCACCTGCGGTCATACGATGGCTTAAGATGCGCTCACGAATGGCCCGATGTTGGTACGATCAGAGCCGAATTTGAACATTTCCTTTATCGTGTGTCGATCTGGTTGATTTATTGCACAACAAAATCATGTAAACATATTATGTAAATAACCCAATTTGTGTTCTGTGAAACTGAAAGGGATATAATATATTATTTTGAAGGCGAGTTGACAGGAAGTTGTTGTTGCTATGGAAACAACATTACGGAGAAAACTTAATATCTTCTACATATAAAGACGGATAAAGTAAAGAACAAAGTCTGAAAATATCAGTACAGTATCATAGTACTTTAACATAATTGTTTTTGTTACTTTCGTTGCAGTTGTATGTCTTAAATGTAATGTAAATGTTGCCTTCGTGTGTGGTTCGGGGCCATCTTCGTGCGAAATTCACGATTCCATATTCGTGTGTCCATCGGGTGTCAATTTCGGGACAGTGTGACGCGAGTTTACAGGCACAATCTGTGTTGGTTTAGTTTCCTCATCTTTTTACTTTAATTCTGGTTTAGAACTGTTGATTTAACTTCTTATTTTACTTAGCCAATGTTATGGTTTGTTATTATCTTACCTTAATACTTTTTTTAAATAATATCACACTAAATTACTTCCAGTTAAATTGCCTCACTGAATAATTTTCCTGAGGCTACACACGGTGTAAACTTTATGAAAAAGATAATAAAAGGATAGATCACATTTTTGTCTTGATTGTAAAGACACAGCACAGTTACATAGACACAATATAGAGCAAATGTAATTACTTCTGCTATTACTATGTGTCTTAAAATACTATATTAAGTCCATAAAGTCATATTAGATTAATCTGGTTCCACTTGCTGTGGTGTGGTGTGGCCTCTTTTTCCTCTCAGTTCGGTCTTCACACTGTAATGCAAAACATTGCCTCAAATGCACCCCTGCCATGACTGGATGTAATTCAACAGTGAAAAATGTGTAGGTAGTAAACCTATCAAAAAGGCTGCACTGTAACCTTTAGATCACAGAAAATATCGAGTAAAATCATGTTTGAAGACATTTAAACCTATTAATTTCAGTTGCATTTCAAATACTCCCTTTTAGATAGATGGCTAACGTCTCTATCCTCCTTTTGTATCAACAACTCTTGCCACATTTATAAGAAGGCCAGACATAGTCCCATCATAACAACATGAGCCACATCTCTTTTACGCCTCTTTTGAGAATCTAAAATCTAAAATTCTTCCAAACAATCTAGTCTACTGGCTTTTTTGAAACCATGTGCCGTACTGTTGGCCTTTCTGACCACATACACTCATACAAACAACTCATTTCTGTCCAGTGATCAAGATCCTGCCTGGAGGTCCTGCACTGAATATATATTAACTTAAAATCTTCCAAAGCTGTTTTAAAACACACATTTCCATACATTTCAATCTTCCATCAGATAATTTGTGGACACTCTTTCTTATACAGTTGTTGTCAACAAAATTCAATGAAACATCTCAAATGTAATCCCTTTGTTGCAAGTGATTTGGAGACGAAGCACGATTTACAAAAATGCTCATGCACATTATGGCAATTAAGTAGAGAATTCATTGCTAGATCACAAAAGAAGAACTTCTATTTATTTTACACCCAAAATGAAAAAGCTGCAGAAATGTTTGAGAACCATTGGCTCACCAAACTTCTGCCAGACACAGTGCATCCATCTCTTTGAATTTCTTGACACGTGACAGATTGTTGAAAAAGCAGAGATGCTAAAGGAACATTTTCTCCTATAAAAGCAATGTGGTGGTGGCTCAATGCCCAAATAACTACACAATTACTTCCAAAGCCTGTTTGTGTTAGCAGATAGTTGGAAACACAAGGTAATCTGTTAGAATTCAGTTATTTTCTTGTGACAAACCTGCAATGGCTATGGATTAATATGTCATTTTACAAAATGTGTGAAAAGTCATGGATAGAGGTCACCAGATAATCCAGAAGATGTTTTACACTGAGACTTTAATGACAATAAAGAAAAACAAATACATCTTTAATGATAATACCCTTTGAGTCCTATGTGATGCAGTTGTTGTAAAACCAATACAATATGTTCTTCAAAGCACATTTGAGGACAAGAAGGTTGGACTTGGCCCTATTCCTCCGAGGAGTCAGTGGATTAACAGGGTGAGTACAAATCTTTTCCCCCATTGACAATAGGAGTAAAACAGTCATCACACGAGCCAGTTGCAGCTGTTTATCTGTAAAGTGGCCAGGGCCCTGTCCAACCATGGATTAACTGAAACTGAACATCTGCCTTTTATAAAAGCCCTGGATGTATGAAGTTACTCCTCACATGCTCTGATCATCTCTCCCTTTTTCTGAGACAAATAATAACCGCATTTATGGAATAGTGATTATCTCAGATAATGAGGTTGTAACATGGGAGTTTACAAGGTCATGGAAATGTATCAGGATCCTAGGAGTTACTTTCTTTCCCCTGAAATCATTCCACCATAAACCAAAGCCCTATTGGCAGATTATGTATGCGGTCCTTAAGTAAAAGCGATTGCTTCGATGTATTGTTCCACTTCCCTCTGTGTGTGTCCGAAAGGAGCAGAGCCAGGTTATGAACATGGTCAGCGATATTCTTCCAATGATAACGGACAATCCTGGGTGGCCTGGGGCTACATTTCATTCGTAATAAATAATGTATGCAGGACTGGACAAACTAGATTCGAGAAAGTAGAGATCACAAAGATTTTCTCTCATGTGGAAATGCCACTGTGGCCCAAAGTTCAATAAAAGGGTAAAAGAAAAGCATATATTTACTGGACAAATGGTTCACAGAAACAGTTGTAGCATTTGTAAATCTTACTTTATTTTCAAATTGTGCAAAACATATAGAACCCACCCTACACCAGTATAAAAACAAGACAATTTAAACAAAATCACACACATTAATTATATCTTACTGCAATAAGGATTATTAAAAACAGAATAATCTAAGTATTTACAGTTCCCAAACCTTTACAAAACCTTGAGCATTTCCCAAGAAAATTCCCTTATAGAAGAGACTTAACTGCCCAGCGTAGCGATAGGACTGAGGTAGAATAAAGAGATAAAGATTAGTTTTTTCTTGGCCAGGTATTTACTCTAAAAACATT
Organism: Notothenia coriiceps; assembly: GCF_000735185.1. Taxonomy (NCBI): domain Eukaryota; kingdom Metazoa; phylum Chordata; class Actinopteri; order Perciformes; family Nototheniidae; genus Notothenia; species Notothenia coriiceps. Next base: position 14,398 of record NW_011341056.1, read on the forward strand.
CTGTACTAGCATGGTTTGTATCCCCCGGGAAACAAAGAGATAGAGTGACTATACTTATTGTTATGACATCCAAGTACTGGAGGACAAATTGCACTTTGCCTTAGTTAACATGAGGGATGATAACTAAGCTCAAAATGCATTTTTCCTGTGCAAAAAACAAAATGCAAGCTAGTACGTTTTTATAAAATGAGGCATTGCTTTAAGAATAGTACTACAATTAGGTACCAATGGCAACAGTGCCTTAAACCGGTGTAGTGATACTACATTTGTTTGTTGGATGTGCTGCAAAGTGTAACATTTTGCAGTTTAATGATAACAAAAATCGTTCACACCCCTTGAGATAGGATTTAGTCTCTACACATTAAACTCTCCTGAACATGTGACACATTCATCTGTCTTTGGTGGGGAGGGGACAAATTTTGCATTTTCATTTATTTACAGAAACAAGAGAGATTAGAATACTAGGAAAGCACTTAGCAATAATAAATATAAAATGGCAGCTTGTTATCTTATGTACTCATATACTCATATAACTCATATCTCATATACTTAACAGTGGACTTAGCAACGTAACACTTCTACTAACTCACCTCAACATGCCTGGCACTGAAGTGAAACTAGCCTTCTTAAGGGAAACTAAATCTATGTACAGCAGTGCCCGCTGCCTGTATACACTTCCATTTATCACCCAGCAAACATAATGTCCACGCTAACAATGAGTAAACCACTTAACCTATAAATACGATTTAGCTAAATACTTAAGAGCAAAAAGCAAAGATGATCCAGATGAGCAGAAAAGGCAATACAATCAAATAAGATCTGTTAATATATGGTACTCCATTTTTAAAACAAACAAAATATCATATTCTGTACACAATGATTAAATACAGTGTGATCATTATACATTCCTGTGTATGAAAACCATTTTGAATTTGTAATAAAAACATGTAAACATAATACTTTCTCAACAACTCAAAACTTCCAGCACCAGCTGTTAAATGCATAATAATATATATAACGTGTGTTTCACAGATTAATTAACTATTAAGAAGTATCTATATCTGGAGTTGAGAAAAAATACTGGACTTTTACCAGTTGGAAATGTGTTGGAGCGTTCTGTCTGTTCTGACGAAGGCACAGAGACAGATGAACGACCAAGGTTTCCAACATGTGGGCACTTCCTGCTCACGAGGAGCCGCTGAGGTGACTCTCTGCACTTCTGATCTGAAGTCTCACTCCCTCACAGCAAAGAGTCGGAAAGAACCTCCCTCTGTGTGGCTCTTACTGGAAACAGGAAACACAAAAAGCGTGTTACAACCAAGACCATTTATACAGATGCAACTCAGGGCACTCCAGCAATAAGCATGTAACTGTAAAAAAGTCACTGGAATTGTGAATTATATTTTGGACAGGCATGATCAAATTTGAAGCAGCACAGTCCGAGTTATACTGAATCCCGTCTAAAGTGTCATACATCTCCACATTAAGAGAGCCCCATCATACTGTGTTCAAAGGGAAAGTAGTACTTCCCATGCTGAGCAAATTGAAGCGCAAAATCACCCTTTGAGTCATATAAATAAATACACGTTTTTACATATTTTTGGTTTTGTGATACCAAGAAGTCTGCCTTTTAGTATTGACCAATTTTTCCTAGTCGCCAATTCAATAAAAATCACACAAACATGGTGTGCACAATATCTTTGGAAATGGCGTGTTGGCATTATGACTCATTGTTGCTGATTTTCTGAGTCTGCCCTTTTCCTACATGTGTTAAACCTGATGACTTTGTAATTAGTTCATTGTTGGAGAGACCTTGAGGCTCTGCCATGATCAATAATCATGATTGGCCAGTGCGATTGGTATCAGATCACAGATAATTGTCCATATAGGAAAGCACTGACTAAGTGGCTGACAGCCTTTCCATCCTCGAGTAATCAGATAGGCTGTGATTACTTCCCCAGAAACAGAGTCCAGTCCAAGCTGCCCACCCTGCCATGATGTTGGCACATGGCACAGACTCTCTCTCCGCCGTTTATTGACCTCCTCTCCCAGTGCCCTGAGCGAGGCCTTCACAGTTCTGCATTAGATTTCATAGTAGTCAGACTTGGAATATTTTGGCCATTCAGCACATTGCACACTCAATTGAAATGCCTGAGTAAAGTAAGCAAAGATCCCATGTGTGGCCCATCCACACACCAAACCACACCATTACTCTTACAACCCCACTTGCCAGCAGAACTGCCCGCAACGGCTTCCTGGCCTGAGCCAGTCCACTGCAGCCGGCCGAGGCCATGAGAGTGATGTGAGAAACATGGAGCGCCTGCAGGGAACCCCCTGCATGCAATATTACTGGTGACATAAATCAAGCTAGTATAGGGAATAACAGCACCTTTTCTAAGATATATTTTAGACTTTCTTGTAAAAGGTTTTTCTTTACCAGACACCAACCGGTCAAATATTATGGCCTAAGCTGGTCAAAGCATTAAAGACAAATATTATTTTATACATACACTGAACAAAAATATAAATGCAACTCTTTTGTTTTTGCTCCCATTTTTCATGAGATGAACTCAAAGATCTAAAACATTTTCTATGTACACAAAATAACCATTTCTCTCAAATATTGTTCACAAATCTGAAAAAATCTGTGATAGTGAGCACTTCTCCTTTGCCGAGATAATCCATCCAACCTCACAGGTGCTCTGGATCGGCGTATACGACATCGTGTTCCAGTTCCTGCCAATATCCAGCAACTTCGCACAGCCTCAGGGTCTGGGGGGCTACGAAAACCAGTCAGTATCTGGTGTGACCACCATTTGCCTCACGCAGTGCAACACATCTCCTTCGCCTATAGTTGATCAGGTTATTGATTGTGGCCTGTGGAATGTCGGTCCACTCCTCTTCAATGGCTGTGCGAAGTTGCTGGATATTGGCAGGAACTGGAACACGCTGTCGTATACGCTGATCCAGAGCATCCCAAACATGCTCAATGGGTGACATGTTAGGGTTAGGGTTTAACCCTAGGGTTTTCGGAACCCTAACCCTAACATGTCACCCATTGAGCATGTTTGGGATGCTCTGGATCAGCGTATACGACAGCGTGTTCCAGTTCCT
>NW_011341056.1:17565-38439 GCF_000735185.1 Notothenia coriiceps
CACGCTGTCGTATACGCTGATCCAGAGCATCCCAAACAAGCTCAATGGGTGACATGTTAGGGTTAGGGTTTAACCCTAGGGTTTTCGGACCCCCCCAGACCCCCCCAATAAAGCAAAACTGCACGTTTCAGAGTGGCCTTTTATTGTGGCCAGCCTAAGGCACACCTGTGCAATAATCATGCTGTCTAATCAGCATCTTGATATGCCACACCTGTGAGGTGGGATGGATTATCTCGGCAAAGGAGAAGTGCTCACTTTCAAAGATCTTTTCAGATTTGTGAACAATATTTGAGAGAAATGGTTATTTTGTGTACATAGAAAATGTTTTAGATCTTTGAGTTCATCTCATGAAAAATGGGAGCAAAAACAAAAGTGTTGCATTTATATTTTTGTTCAGTGTAGATATTTCTTTATTTAGTATTACAATTTTTTTACCGAGGTTAATTTTTAAAAGCAAAAACATTCCCTATAGTACTTACCCAGCGCAAACGACATAACGTCAGAAATAAAACTACATTTTCCGTCTAATTATGAAGCAAAATGTATCTTTAAAGACACCAAACGCCTACTGACACAGGTGTTCCCAATCGGGCATATACTTTATAGACTGTTTGGGTTGTGTGCAGGCTTGACTCTCTTGTACTTGTTGCACCTGTTAGGGCGGTACACCTTCTTAGGTGGCACTAATCATGCTTGGTATTGCAGTTAGTTTGCTGACCTTGCATAAATCCGAGCATATTTCTGTCTGAGACCATTTTTTGCAAAGACCATGTGGCAAGCGGTTTGGGAAAATATTATGACATTATCAGGGGATCCTAGCCACCAACCAATACAAACTACCTCACTCCTATAACACTTCAGCAGATTACATGTTGCACATCTATAAAGTGCTCATACATATGTTTTTAGTGATAAAACTCCACACTTCCCGAGGCTTTAATATGAACCTTTCTTTATAATTATGAAGGCTTTGCAGTTTCAAAGCTCCCAGACGGTTGCTTGTAGTTGGCAGCTGCTACATATCATGTTTAAACATGAATGGTTGTATTTGTAGATAAAAAAAGGTTTCTCTAACTCTGAAGCCAGACAGTTCGGAGCCAAAGATTATTAGCCTTAGATTATCTCTAATACGGCCATTTTAACATGTTAAAAAACTATTTAATAAAATGCCTTAACCCATTCAGTTTTGTACATGTTGTTATTGTGCAAACAATCCTTATCCAAGAGAGACAGTTACAGTAAAGAAATGAAATGGTACCTCTCAGACTGGATGCCGTTTTTCAGGACTCCGGGATAGCTCTTTCTCTTGTCCAGGGGCAGAACATCCACAAAACCACCGTCTGCTTTGATGACCCCTGCATGGATGGCTGATTTACAAATACTGGAGCTCTGAGGGGAGAAAGAATTGCAAAGAGGAGACATGCTTTTACAAGATGGTTAACACTTTTTCCAAATCTCTGTAATGCCTTTATTATCAAATACAGTACAAAACATATGACAATAATTCAAAGTCACCCAAGCATTTTGTTTCACAGCCAGTACAACAAACCGTAAGCTCTTATCAGCAGTCTGGAGCTGAATCATTCATTTCTAGTCTAAACACAGATCCCACTGTCCATACACTCATACAGTATTTATCACCAGATGGTTTATGTCTCCTGTTTAACCAAAATCCAGCTTCTACACCACTGTAGAAACACATTTGGTTGCCTGAGATTGCAAAAACATTCCTGGCAAACTTGCTATGAGTCACACTGCTGCCTTTATTTTTCTAATATTGTAGGACTTTTAAGATCTATGGGAAACTGTTATAAGTGTCCAGCTGGACGTCATCTAAGGTCGGTTAAAAGGGTAAAACCCTGTTTAACACCACGTTGACCTCATGAGACTGTGACAACTGGCAAATCCACAAGAGTGACACAAATGTCTACCCTTCTTTTCCTGGAGGGTACTTTACAATGACTAATCTACTCTGAACATAATTTAGGTGACTACAGAGTGATGATGTCAACCAGATTTCATAAAAGGATTTCTGCCATCCCCTATCTCTGAGAAACAAACACTAAGAGATAACACTTGAATAATCCTCTGAGTGGTCAGGCCCCATGCTGGGTAATACATCCCTGGTAGTCTCTGGCTTACCTCACCATTACTCCCATTCTCCATGAGCTGTATTCCCACTGTGATTCAACAGCTCTCCGTAGCTGCCATGCATTACTAAGTCTAACTTAGTCTTACCTCACTCAAACTTAACCATGTGGCAGATTCACTTTAATTTCTTTCTGTTAGCACATCTAAAACAGTGTTTTACTTACATCAGTGTAGATGTTGTTTCCAACCACAGGTGACCAATAGGATGGCTGAGTCTTGCAGTTGGCCGGACAGAAGATTCTGAGAAACAAATTTGACGGATAAGGGGTCACATTAATGGAAGAGGTTTTTTTTTTTTTCACACAATACTTAAACATCCTCTATTAGGCATTTATAAGCACTGTATATTTTGTAATGGTTTTATAACAAAGTGAAATATTAGGATATTTTTTTGTGTTAACTCATCTAGAGTATTTCTAACCATTTTAACCTGTCCTAGAAAGTCATATTTAAAAAAATTACAAGTTTATTTAAGCACCTTGGACAGTTAGAGTTGGGCTTCTTGTAAGGGCAGATTTCAGCCACTGTGGTGTAGCAGTCAGCAGTCATTTCTGTCACAGAGAGAGAGAGAAATACTCTTAATATAGAACACACGTGTTTGTCAGCCTGTGAATTTAAGAGCAATCATGACACAAGCTCTTATTTGGAAACCTTTGATCACTTACCTTCTGTTTTGGCCACCACAAAGGCAATGCCAGGTTTGTATTTACTGTAAAAGACATTGTGATGTTTAAGAAACAGGAAAAAATAGAAATCTTTAAAAAGTTCCCTTATTGCACAAAATGTGACTCATAGAAGCAGGGAAATGTGTAGTATCATGTGATTTCTCCCTATAAGACAAAACTAGGCAACAAATCTACCTGGAGGACTCGATGCCATTCTTTGTAGCTTTGACAAAGAATGGAAACTTTTCCATCCTTGTGGCGTCCACCACTCCTCCATTGTTGTCAATGGCACCAAAATGTATAGCAGCTCTGCAAATACTTGATTGCTGAAACAAAAAAGAATTATACTTGTAAATATAAATTGTAATGTATGAATTGTTGCATATGTTTTTTTATTGTAAGCTAGACTCACCACATCGTAAAAGAGAGTTCCCCAAACCTTTCCTTTCTTATTCAGACAATTGGCAGGACAATTATATCTACAGTCAGAAAATGAGATGGAGAAAAAAGTGAGTTGATATCGAGAGGAAGAGCACGATAAATCAGAGGCCATAAAACGTATTTCATGCACATCATAAAAAATAGCCTGACCTGTTGCAGGTTGCGCCTCTACACTTGTCTCGCAGTCTAGTCTCACACTTAATGGTCTGAACTGCAAGAAAGAGACAAAAAATCTGTAAGGAAATATAAAAAACAGGAAACTTTAACTTCTTTTTAAAAAATAACTGCTGTAGCTACCAAGAAAGGTGTTCCTGGGAGTCTTTGAGGAAGGGTTCTTGGGTGTGGTGGCTCTAGGGACGGACGGTTTGGGCGCTGGTTTCTTCGGAGCAGATGGTTTAGGTTTGGGCACAGGTTTGGCGGTGGTACGAGGTGGCAGTGGAACCTGAGGCTTCTCCACCTCATTCATATCCTCCGTCTCTGAGCGCTGAGAGTCTATATGTTCAAACAGAAATGGGTTCAGGTTTGGTAACACGTTTATTGTTACTATATTTAAATGATAACCATGTGGGTCTGCTCACCCTTGAAGCACAGGTTATTCTTGCATCCTCCTCCAAAACTGGGAGGGCACTGGGAACAAGGGCGGCCGTGCTGGTATGGAGCCTCGCCGATCCAGTTGCCCCTGCAGAAGTGAACAGTGCACAGCTTGAGTAAGGTGGAAAGGAATCATCACTCAAGCGTTACTGGGCTCAAGGCCTTGTAATTACAACACCCATAATAGTCATTAATCCCACAAACTAATAAAACACTCCTCTTTGTCTCACCAGCAATTATATCCTGTGGGCTCTCTGGAAAACAAGGGCCTGCTCTGCTCTTATTTTTCTTTCCTTGTGCTTCATTATTATTTTTCTATTCTGACTTCTGGAGGAATTTTAATGGTTTCAATATGTTATACTAATGTTTCGGACAACCGGTGCTAAATATCCGTCGGGCAGCTATTTGAAGGAAACACCCTAATGTGTGAGCACTGTAAGGACGAAGAATGTTGAGAGTCTCGAGAGCAGAGATGTTGATGGACACTGCAACATAGAGGAACTTTGAGCTTACTTTGGGGAGTAGTTGCACACAAGGTATATAGAGTTTTGCCATGGTTCTCCCCACACCTCCATCCTTGGACAAGTGTGCACGGCGCAGCCCACTCGGCTAGTGGTGGCCCAGACCAGCTGTAAGAAGCGGGATAAAATAATGGCCATAGTTAGAAAAAGCAAATGCTGAATGAACAGACAGAGCAGAGCAAACTAAAGCAAGGACTTTTCTCACAGCCCCATTGTTCAACCAGTCATTCCAGAGGAAGCAACTAGATAGGCAGTCACGATTAATAGGGCCACTGGGACTTCCAGAAGTGCCCAGTCTGTTATTCTGCCCCAGTCACGTGCATGTTAAGTGTGAAACCAGTTGGCAATCTGTTCCCCCATTATGAACATGTTCATCATCCCAATAGAAGTGGTAATGCTTGTATAGCTTGTATAGCTTAACTCAGAAGAAAGACAAGTCAGCACAATCTCAAAACTGTCTAAGGGAAAATAAAACGCCTTATTAAACGGAAAGCTGCAGCAGTGGTGTTTCAGATAAATGATGTGTCATTTGACAGCAAATACAACACAGCATGTTCCATAACTCCTCCTCACTTTCCTCCTAAATTCTGAAACATGTGCGCTCTCCCTCCTCAGGAATGTTCATCTTTTCCTTGGTACAGAAGCCACTGGAAGCAGTGAGTCAGCAGCACACAGACTGATGAGGGCTGGCTGTCAGCTCGATGCACTCTGTCTATCCACAGGGTCTACTTTCTGTGCAGAGGAAGCTATGTAGTATGAGTGCCTGTTCTAAGGGCACTTCCAGGTTTTGAAGGACATAGATAGGGTGACGATGCTCAGATTTGACACGGTCTTCTCTCTGCAGCATCTTCAGAAGAATCCAGGTCAAGCAGTGAGGGGTGTCTGGTGTGTCTGGAAATGACTACCAGATGGCAGTGATCAGGTTTCAGGGTGAGGGCAGAGGGAGGAGTAGGGATATTTCTGTAAACTCATCCCAGCAGCTACAAAGTAAAGTCTAGAGGAAGAGGTTGCCAACTCGCCAGTTTGTCTCCTTTTGATTGATTTCCTTATTTTCTCATCAACTTTTTTAGAATCTTCTTTCTGTCTATTATTTATGATTTCTTCACTGTCTACAAGTTACGTGTTTGTCTGTCATTTAACCCCTTAGTCCCCCAAAAACTCTGCACATAAATGATGTGATAGATCATATAGGGTGCACACCAAATGTGGTGAAATATGTTCTATGTTTGAGATAAAAGAAGGCACATGACCTGATACTAAACAGATTTGATCATACGAATGGTACACATTACAGTATGCGCTTCAAGGGCAAGTGGAAAAATGTATTTCAACAAAAAAATGACACCTTCTTGGATCACTGATCATCTTGAGAGTAAGGTTTTAACTCACTGCCATGTGCTTTGTTATAGGAATCACTTGGCCAAAATAACTAATGACAGTTTAGTGGGAGATTTGTGTGTTTTTGTAACAGTCAAACTGAATATCATATGTGGCCATTTTAAGTCTTCATGCAGACATCTAAAGTTTTTATACAGCTTTTTTAGAATTGAACTCCCCAAGACAAGCAGTTTTCCCTTTAACATCTCTTAAATGTTTCTCCTGAACTCATTCCCCTTCTTACCTGGGTGTAATGGGTGCACATGGGCCCGGAGCAGCGATCTGGACACCAGGGGTTGCACTCACTGGGGTAGGGGTAGGTGTAGTCTTTCACCTCATCGTACCAGGACTGGACATGGAAGGCAGGAGAACGATATCTGTTGGGCGAACGCGCACAAACAAACACACACAGACAGTGGGCTCAGTCAAAGGACGTCCAGGTACCAGGGGCAAAGGGAAATATCTGAGACAGCTGCCAGGTGCTTTGGCCAGACTTTAGAAACACTGCATAAACCTCACTGCCCCTCCTCCTCCCTTCAGGCCTCAAATGATGAGTCTGAATTTGACCTGGCACACAGACCTGCAGCCTGCTCCCCCTCCATAACAGGGGAAATCAAATCAGTTTGAAAAAAAGGATAAGAGAAAACATAAACATGGCTCCACAGCCCAACAAATCTTTTCAAGCTCTTGTTATAAACATGTCTTTTTACGGTATTGAAAAGTGCTGAGCTTATAAATGGAGAGAGTAGACGGGGAGTGGAAAAAAAAAAGGACTCCACATCACGGTGTTCTGGCACAGGAAGAAAAGAAGTGAACAGGGAGGGAAGAGAGCAGCTGTGAGAATGGGAGCAGATTCCTGGAAGGGCAGGACTAGCACTACACATGCTTGTACTTCACACATATTAATGGACTAATATTGTTTTAAAGGAGCAGCTCTCCTCACTTTGGTTAACAGGAAACAACTTCCTCTTGACAGTTAAAAAAATACTTACTGTTATAAAGAAGGCAGAAGTAGAAAGTCCATATAACACTGTTAATATGTGACAGATTAACTCAAAAAAACTGTTTGTGCTGCATAGGTCTGGGAATCAAAAGCAGTTTTAAAAAAAAATGTATTCTTATTTTGCATTTAATACCTGAAACTGTTTTATAGCACTGGTAGTAGTATTTTTGACAATCTGGAGTATTCGTCCCCTGTTATAATAAGCAATATCTGTGTTTTTGTTATGCAGACTATGTGTATTATTGTATCTCACCTCCCCCAGTGAACAGCCAGGTTTTGCCCGATAGACATGAGCAGGTCCTGAGGTCCGTGGTCCCATTGACACTGCTCCGCCCATTGAGTAGCGGACCGCTCCAGCTCATTATCCCAGACCTGTACACATGAAGGAAAACAACTCTCTGACAAGGTTTTCACTTTTTTTAGACACATATGAGAAGACCTTCGACATTCACCTGCTGCATCTGCTACATGACTAAGCATTATAATCTTGTTCTGACTCAGTAGAAACATAACCAAAACGTGTTCAACGCCTTAATTCCTGCACTTCCTTCCTTCCCAGTGAGCTGAAACTGAGCTGGATAGGAGTACAACATCAACCTTTGATAGTGAAATTTGAGAGGGGCAGCTGGCCCTGGTCCACTACAAATCTCCAGCGGTCACAGCTGAATTATCCACATTTCCTGAGTGGGTTACTTTGCAGCGATGGAGAGGTGTTTGGAAAGTGGAGAAGACACCTGACTCCCGCCATGGACTGGTTGCTATGAAGGGAGGAAGGATTGCCCCTCAAAGCACATCCCCTCAGTACATTTCCAGTCTTTTGGTGGTCTCTAAGACATGCACACACAGTCTTCACTGTAACCCCAAACACCCATACACTAACACAAACACACACACTGCCTGTTCACAGGAATTTGAGAGAGCACTGGGCAGAGTAAATCTTCAGACAGTTTCCCTCACAGCTATAACCACACTCCAAAGACTCACAGGCCACCACTGCTTCTCTCAACTTTATGGTGCTCGTACTTTTCTAAAACTTCCTGTGTGTCTCTACAATAAACACTCTTATACTTTACACATTAATTTGACATGCTGTCCTTTGATTTCCCTGTCTAGCCTTTTTCTTTCCGTCCTCCTTTGACCCATCCCTCCCTTGCTCTCCTGTCATCTCCGGTGTGGGGTGTTTGCAGGTAGGACAGACAGACTCAGCATTATTATCCTCCTTGTAAAAGAGCTGCACAGCGGCTGGCAACAGTTCGCCATCATGACAGCATGTTTCCAGCAGAGAGAAAAGGTTTTTATTAGAGGGATAATGCTTTTCTAGGCATAATACAACTTCATCTAATCACCAACAACATTTTCAGGGTTGCTGACACATTCAAAGCAAGTTCTTTGTGATGTAAAGTCATCATTAAGAATTAAACTCAATAGGTGATTGGTGTATTGTCACATGTCTCACCATGTACTCCATGTTGGAGGCAGTGGGGTACACTTCGCCCCTCAGCTTGTTGTGCAGCTGGAGGATCTCCTCGCGGTCCGACCAGCGGACGGCACGGCGGGTCCTGTTGCCGGCTGTGTGGCCGCTGCTGCTCTGCTCCGCTTCCCGCTCATAGCGGCTCAGCAGCTGCCTGAGCTCATTGGAGTCGGGCAGGAAGAGGCAAGCTGAGTCACTGACGCAGAACAGCAGAAGGGAGAGGGAGAGGACAGGGAACCAGATCATGGCGACACAGGTCATTCTGACACTTGGGCTGTCTGGGTTGAACTCGCAGACGGCAGCAGACAGGGCGTCGTGTGTGAAATCCCAGACACAACCTGCAGGGAGGAAGTATTTCATGAGTTTTTCCCCCACTGTGCGAGTCAACACAGCAGATTTCTAAACCAATATAGGAGTCACTTTCTTTAACACATTTTTAAATGTATGGGGCAAGGTTGTAATATTGATTTAGAAATATGTAATTCTTAACTTTTTTCTTTGTATTGTGTTATGTTGAAACTGAGACTGGCACACAGTCTTGTGATGCTGAGCAAACTCTGGACTTTTTATTCTCAGCTGTTCTGCTTCCTGTCAGTTTAGTCTTTTGCCAGTTTGTTGTTGTTGCATAACATCTAGTTATTCAGGCACACTATCAAATCTGATGCAATCCAAAACAACAGCCATGCAAGTCCTTTAATCGTAAGATGTTACATTTTCAAGCTGGGTGATGATGTTCTTTAGTGTAAAGTGTTTTAATTGCTTCAATAATTGTACCATGAACACATAAATAACGTGAACTTTGCCACAATTAACCAAGCGCTTTTTGAATCCATAAGAAAAACTCAGTCTAAATGGCTTTCAGCTTTTAGGACTGTGCTTATTTAACCCTCACTGCCTTAAAAGCATAATTGAAATCATATACCCAGTAATAATATAGGCCTGCTTCAATAGCACCTGTTATAAAGAGCCTTTTAGCATCCTTAGTAAATATAACCTGGACTTTGCTTTGGACTTGTTGAACTTAGTTCTCCTGAAAAATACTCCCTCTCCACTCTGATTATTTTCTAAGCAAACTGAGCAGCAGGATGGGACACTGAGGAGGGAGACCTGAGTTCAGGTTGAGAAGCTTTCACCCTGCTGAACAGCCAAACACTGCATTCCTGACACATCCAGGAGCAATATTCTGTAACAGACCGTGCATCTGACCTCCCTCTGCTAACCCAAATAACACAACGTTTTATGAAGAGAGAAGAGCAGACAGTGTGATCGGAGAAGAAAGAAGAAATAGACCAAGCTCTAGCTCACTGCTTGCTCTCATCCTAGAATCTCCTCACCTCTTTCCCTCTTGCTGAAAAGGAGGCTTGAGGTCTGGCCCCGGCTCTGTGTCAACATGCTGTGCCAGCTCTGGGCACTGAGAGCCGGCGAACCGCTCAGTACCACGCCCTGCTCCGCTCCCTGTGCCCCCTTTTCACACTGAACCTCTACCAGCTCCTCTGTCTGCACCCTTCTCATGCCTCTCATGAATGTTATACCAGAGTGACAGACAGAGCAGATGACCCAGACACATGTATACATCCTCATGTTGTTTAGGAATCGAGCCCTCTCTGCCTCTGGTGTGCTCCTGGACACAGGCTGACCTCAGCACCAGGTTCAAAGTAAACACAATATAGATGATCTGATTTAAATACATTTTCATAAATACTTGCCCACTTTTCAATGATTTTTGAAGATTGGCACACTAATTCAATTGTAATGTATGGTTGACCCCCTAACTGTAAAGTTTATTTTGGGGTGAATTTTCTAATGTGATTGATGATTTAAAATCTAGCATACATTTTAGAATATCTAACTGCTTGGTTCATTAGCCCGGTGCCTGTATATTTATTTTCCATCATGGTAGCTACTGCTCTTCCATTAACATGGAAAGCTGCACACTCACAATGAATGGCAGTGTATTGGCAGCAGCCTCTTTTACAGTGGAAAGGTTTGCAACCCAGTTTCACCCGTCATAAATTAATGTTCATTCTGAGTGAATAAAAAGGGATTAGGAAGAAGAGTAAAGTTTCATTTACACAAAATCACGTCAGTCACAAGTTGCATCGTTAATTCGTTTTGCTAGGGGATGAACATTGTAAAGTATGGGTGAAACTCCAGATCGACAGTGAAATCGATTCAACCCATTAAACAAATATGTGTAATGTCTCATCTCGCTCACCTCTATCTTCACTAGTGTCCAGAGGAATATTTCGCTGTCCTTTGCGCGCGGAGTAGTATTTCCTTATGAGAGCGCGAGCTGCTGCTTGCTGGCGGTGTTCCTGAAGCACACAGGAGCTGTGGGACTCCTGAGCAGCTCACAGTGCCTTATATAGAGAAGGATACCCCTCAGGAGCAGAGGAAAACATGACTGTCTCTCCCCACTCCCCCACTCGCCAGCCGCCCTCAAGTCAAAAATGTTCCTGCAGAGTGCGCGCGCTGACGAGCAGGAAGAAAACTACAGATCCTGTAAATCAGAAAGCTAATGTCAGATCAGCCTCTGAATCATGACAGTTACTACCCAGCAACAGACACGCTTCAAACTTACTTTGCAGATTTTGATTAATTATGAGATTTAGACTTTAGTCAAACCTGGAGTAAATCCACAAACCCTGCTATACAAAGGAATTAAAATATACGATGTATATAATTCAGAAATGGGTACAAGATCTGAGTACTTATTCCACCTGTGAACAACACACTAAACAGAGGGAACAAGGAGATCTAAAATCACCACGACTACTTTTAAAAGAGTAGTAAATATTCACTGGAAAATAACACTAATTTTACAAGCGATATTTGGGATAAGTTGTTACTAAAGGCTTTCTTAATGTTCAATAAATAACTTACTAATGCTTTATAGAACGATTGTAAGGCAATAACAATGCAGAACTGCCAGGTTGTGGAAAAACCAATGGGTCGAAATAAAATGTAAAGATAAAAGCACATAACATATCATTTTACATGTCAAATTAATTATGGATCTAATTTGTTAAAGGTGTGATAATAAATTAAAATCTGAATTAGTTTGTCTTCAGCAAAACCTTTTAAAAGTGCTCCTCTATCATACATTGCATACCAAACATTGTACAATCTTATGATAGGAGGGAATGTTGTATAAAAACATTTCAGAGCCACTGCTGTCAAACTTAACATAACTACGATCACATGACATTAAATACAGTATTAAAACATTTCACATAATTAGAGAGGATAAAAAGGTGAAAAAGGATCTGCATTGAAAACTGTCCATGTTGTATCTCCTTCCTGGCTCTGCAGAGGGTGTGTTATGACCATAGACTCTGTATATATAAATGTTATGACCCAAATAGTTAACATTTTTATTCTATCATGAGCTTGATTTCTGTCTGAAACATGTAGATATTTGCCAGAGCGCCGCCACTCAGCAGGAATGCCAGTTTGGGCTGTGCAGTCAAACATACATGTTTGACAGGAAGTCTGGCCCATCATGCATCTGCGCTCTTTCCTAAACATCCTGCAGAGATGCTAGAAACAGTGGTAACGGTTTGTAGACAGATGTTCACAGGAAAAGTATGTTTTGTGACACAGAACAAGAAAAAAGTAAGATCAAACTCATAGGGGTCCATCTATATCGCCAGGCCAACAGTCTGGAAATACTGATTTTATTAATTTGACTAATTTATTCTCTGAGCTAGAAAGGGCTTTCTGTCCTAATTTCAATTAATCATTTGTGCTGTATAGTTTTGGGACAATTTGTCATTTCAGTAATATAATTTTCCTATAATAAAGCCTCCCAATCCAGAGATGATATAAATGGTGATATTTCTGGCTTTATTAATGATATTGAGATCCATTTAGTAGTATAATGCTGGCTACTTTCTTCCAACAATATCAGAATATGAGCTTTATGCGAAAGCATGTTTTTTCCAGAAATAAAATAGAACCATCACCCTCAGTAATAACACATAATTTGAATTGGCTGCAGCTACGTTTACAGATTGATTATCTTTATATGAACCCATCCAGATGTGGAAGTAGATGTTTTTGTGTATCAAAACTTAATTCTGATCATATTTGGGATATGACGTTTATATGAACATGAAAAGTTTTGGTATTTTCTACTGCGTTCACATGATCATAACATTATCCAGGTTACAACTCATGCACTGCATTACTGAAGTCAGACTGTTTCTCTTTATTTTAGTGCCACTTTAAATAATTTACATTGAGATGTTTCGTTTTACTATGGAACTTGAAGGTGACCGAAGTAGTCAACACACCAACACACACAGCCACCAGAAACCTGTGTAGGCTATGCCACATTTTGCTGGTTTCTGAAACCAGAATCAAACGTAACCAGGATACTGGATTCAGAAATATCAGCTTTGTTTAGTTCACTATGAATATATCATTATAATGAAGAATTAAGTGCTCTGGGACAATTCTGTCAAAGTGCATTTCAATGTTTTTGTTTTTTTAAATTCATCACCATCTCTTTGTTTTCACAGACCTTTCAAAATACACATTTGGCTTTCATCTCAATGGTTTCCTGATGTCTTGCTTCACACACTGTAAATCAGAAGATCAAGTTGATATAAATCTATCTCAGTATTTTGGCAAAACTATTGCCAGACAAGGGTCGATGTTGTGACGAAGTGGGTTTCCTAGATTATGATGCTTGTATTTCTATGCTCTGATGTCATAAATCTCAATCTGCATTTCCCGATCCCAAGCAGTCCCTTGTGACAAACGTTCGTAATCATGTTACTCAGACTTGAGTGCATTAAAATGTCCAAGGGACGGAAGAGGGTTCTTCTCAGAAGTGTTATTCACCGCTCTGCCACATCAATTCTGATTTATAACTGATCCCAAATGGAAACTCACAAGTCTGGATTAGTCTCAGTTCAAGACAAAACAGAGATTACACCACTGAAACTTCTTGTTTACTTTATAACTTGATACAATGTCGAGCAGGTGGGACCCTAGTTTTCATTTTTGGGAAGTTCAAGGAAGGACACACACACACACACACACACACATACCTTGTGGAGGTCTTAGAAACCGTGTTTGCCACAGTGTTTGCCTCTCCTTAGAAACTGTGGAGTCCTGTTGGAGCTCTAAACAAGACGCAAGACAATTCAGAGGGGAAAAACTAGGGGAGACTTAACGAAGGCACCATATGTTGTATGAGTCTGATTATAAAAACAAACTAGATCGTAACGGGACAGGAAATGCAGAGAGATCACTCCTACGAGGATAAAGAGTTGATGAGAGGCCATGATTAATCAAATGAAAGCACAAAAGATAAGAAACCTGCATACTGTGGCTTTAGTGGTTGGCAACATCTTGAATGGAGGACCAGCACAGACAGAGCACATGCCAGGCATTCCAGATTCAAAGCCAGAAGTTTTACCGAGAAACTTCAGAGCCAACACTTATGGCACAAGTAACTGCTATTTACAGCCTTCAGATGGAAAGTGAATGTATAATCAGTAATGTGTACTAAACCTGACCTTTTTTGGCTTGCGACCACTTAAAATAAAGAAATATCTTCTTGTGACCCCTCGGTTTGGACACAAGCATCTACGCCAAGAAGTGATTTCCCCCCCTTACATTTTAAAAGAACATAATCACATTTTCAATTCTTGTGCATATAAAGTTGAGTATCTTCAGTGCCTACCAACCCATAAACTTTGCAATAGGACAGTGAGATTTTTGTTGGCTGCCTAGGTCAGAAACATCAGATTTAACAAGCCAATGAGATTGTTCTTTTTTTCTAAATCTTTTTATTTCTTTTTTTGCAGACATGGCACTTTCAGCACATTATATAAAGTACAGGACAATTTGTCTGCTAAGCCAATCAGATTTGGCTCAAATTCCTATAGCTGCATTCATACCAAATTGGCAGTGTGTGAGTATCACTTATTTAATTGCCAATTTATTTACTATTTAACCACCTCATTGAGCTTTTTCTGTTTGCATGCATCAGCCATTAGATGAGCTGGATCACGAAGCTTTATCACTCAGACACCTCAGTACAAAAGGGGTAGTGGACATCTCCTGGCTTATTAAAACACAAGTCATTATGGGATGTGGAGCAGGTAGATGTCACAATGCCCCATTGTTCCCATTTGCTGCTGCATGTGCTTTGACATTTCTGGATTGGTCAGCTCCTGTGAATAATTATAATTATCTAAATGGAACAATAACATGCTCATGTTACAGTAAGGTACCATTTAGCCCAAATGTGTTGCTCCTGGTTCTATGCCCCGGCGGTTGCTGCACTACTATGATCTTTAAATTGACTTGCTTGTGTTGAAAAGTGTCCTACGCATTCCCAGAAAAACCTTAAAAAGACCCATGTGACAAGGCTAAAACATGTACATACATGATTATCCCTAAAGTATGGCTGAAGGAGACACTGGTGAGTATAGGTGGTCTATCAGTCAAAACATGTAATTTGCCCTTCAGGCTCTGGGACTGTAAAAAAGGATTCCTTGTAGCTCCCTCCCGACATTTAACAAGGAAAATACTACGCTTGATTGCAAGTTTGAGTGCAAAGCCACATTTCAGTGGACGGCAGCGCTATAGCAAGGAAGGAATAAATAGTAAGGAATACTAAAGGGCAGAAAAACCTTGCACTGCAAATTTTTCAATGATGGGTTCTACTTCCCATTAAAGCAAACAGGCGAGCTCGGCCTGGGCCTAAAGAGAGCGATGCGGGCAGCAAGGCAGCCAGCGAGACCACAGGAAGGGGAGATACAACATGCTACAAATAGTGTGTGTTGACATGCAGGAACAAGAAAACCAATTAGCAGTGTGCGGTAGACCAAGACTCAGTGGTTCGTTTTGTTGTTTTGGTTTATTGTGCACATTATTCGGTAGGCCAGTCCAGGCTGTAGAGACTGCAGATGTTTCAGTATTTACCATTATAAGAAAGCCAAGTAGTCTTCTGACTACACTTCATTAGCAAACTTTCTTTTTGCACAATCCTTTATTTGAACAATTAACAAAATAGAACGCTGGAGGCTTAAAATTAAAAGACAATAGATTTTGTTTTTTTAGGTCAATATCCCAACAAATCCCAGCAGACAATGGTGTTAAGCGCACATACTGAAAAGAGACATTGAAGCATTTCACCAGCACATTTCCTGACCAGCCATGAGACTGAGATAAAACTGTACAACAGAAAGCTCAAGGTGTCAGTTCAAAGTCCCAACTCCCAAACATTCTTCAAAAAAAGGGGAAATAAAAAAACGTAAACCAACAATGTTACAATTTGTGCCGAAATGACTACAAAGCCAGCAGCACAACTGAAGTATCATAAAAGTTAGAAGATGTTTCGACTAAGCGGCATGCCTCAGTTTCCGGTGTGGAATGAGCCGTGAGATGGCAACAAGACCTCGATGGAAAAGGCAAAATAAAGTCTGAAAATAAGGAAAGGGCCGTTTATGTTTTCCTGTGGTTTACCTGAAGGTTTCTGACTCTGAAACCAACAAGAAAATGTCAATTAAACTATGCACCACATAATATTACACAAGAGGCAAAAGATAAATGTGATATTACGTAATTTTGACCTTTCATTTCAAATTGAAAAACTGAACCAATTCAGTCTTTGTACGACAAACTTATAAAAAAGGGACATGTTTAAGTGAAATACTTGCAGTTTTTAAAATACAGGAAATAATGTTTACACGGCACCTTCTTTTTGATCTGAGACAGGAAATTACGGGACAACCAACAGCTTACCTGTGTACTTTGTGATAATTAACTATCTGCGAGAAAAGTGTCAAAATGTCAAAGTACACAATCTTTAAATCCTTTAAAATACTTGAGATAAATTAATTTGAGAGTGTTAATACTGAGATAGTGACACTGGTGGTTGGAATTAAAATGGGCAAAATAAAGCGGGAAAAATAACTAAATTATAAAGAAAAATGACAAAAAAGGAAATAAATATCAAGCAAAGAACTAGTTCAATTTTATTCATTATTGTGCTTTAGCCTGTGTAATTTTCAAACACCAATTCAAATGCAAGCATATTTTTTCTGAAGGGAGCGAGAGCATCGGGAAATCCAATCAATGATCCATGACAAAATAAAAACTAACATTTTAGTAACTCAAACAGAAATCATCACAATCAATGATCCAAAAGAAAGAAAGAAAAGAAAAGAAAAATCTTTAACAAAGCAAACACTATCTCCTTTTGTGCACATGTCTGGGTTTTTCTTTTGCAGAGCTTAGCATAGATGTAGTCCCACATCCCTCGACACTCAGGTTCCCTCCACTAGGAGGAAATGCTGAGCCACAAAAGAGTAAATACAAAGATGTCAGGTACATTCCCCTAACTCGTCACAGACATTAGACTTGCGGTTGGCGCCTGATTAGGGTTAGACTTGTGCACTGAGTGGAAAAACATCACACAATGAACCTAAGGCAGCCCCCGCTTTCTGCTGAGTTGGGGTTAAGAGGGGTGGTGAGGCTCAAAACTACACTGATAAACCACCTATCCACAGGTGGAACCTTTAAACACGTGAAGACAAAAAAAGAATTCAGAGAAGGAAATGTACAAAGTAAACAAGGGCGGGTTTTGCAGTGGAATCTGTTGTGATTGGTTGCCATTTCTCCAGTGCAATAACCGAGTCTGAAAACTAGCGCAGTCCTTTAGGGACCCACGCAAGTTTTCAGTCAGATTTCATATTTTTTATTGTTTTCTTTTAAACATTTTAATCTAAATATTTGTAAAATATGCATTTGCCTGTCATATCGTAATCCTCAATCAGTTTATACTTTGTGCACAGAAGCGTATTTGTTATTAAATTCTAAAGCGCAGTAATATTTTCTTTCTACATCTAAACCCAAATACCATACCAAGGACCTCTCAAACAAGGACGCTGTTCAGCTCTTGATGTACCATCTTTCTTTTTTCTCCTGTTGTTGATGGCTCAAGTTGTACCTTGATTTAAAAGCATCATAAAAGTGAGGAAATGGCAGAGTTTTTTTTGTTGGTGGCAAAGACGACGATCTGGCCTTGGGAGGAGAGACTCACGATAATGCTGGTGCTGGGCCTTTAAATTCATGAGGGCAAAATCAAACAGGCTTTTAAACTGCTGCAAATATATCAGGCCAACAGATCTCCTTTATTTAAGGGCGAACACTGATATTTCTGGGTAATTCCCTTAAAACAGGTCATTCATGACAGGAGATATTACCCCAGCGGTCCACTCGCAGCCTGTGGTACAGAGTTCTTCCTGCGTTGAGTCCACTGTGTGCTCGGTGAGCTCACTCAGAGGAGAGTCTCAGGTCCTAACATGTAATCCCAACCCCACCTCGGTCTATTCAACAGTCCTTTCTTTGCTGCTTTAAAAGTAAAAACAAAAAAGGACAACAAAAAAAAACAGCAGTGGTGCACAGAGAAGAGAGAGCAGTCACAGGGAAATCTTCGTGAATGCAGCTTGTTTCTCTTCCTCCAGAAAGAAAAAAAGAGACGGGGGAAAAAGGTGTTGGAAAAGCTGGTTCTCAGGAAAGCAGGGACAGGAGGGAAGAAGAGGAAAATCTTGCAAGAGAACAAGTTGGGCAGTGTTCCTGTTCATTAGTTTCATGTGTGTTTGTGTCACGTGTAGATGTACTGTCCTGTCAACGAGTGCATTCGGAGCATGTATGTTTAGTGTGTGCGTATATTTGGGTATTCTTGCGCGTGTGTTGGGTGTGTGTGTGTGAGTGTGTGTGAGTGGGTGTGTGTGAGTGTGTGTCTACAGCAGGTCCACGCGGCGGTAGTACAGCAGGTAGGCGGTGCGCTCTGCAGTCTGCTTCACCACCTGGTACTGATTGATGACCTTCACTGCCTGGTCGTCGATGCGCAGCCAGCCGTTAAGACCAATGTGGAAGACATCCGTGGTGTAATGACCGCCTGTCGCACTGTTCCCATGGTGATAGACAACTGTTATAGTGGGGGGAAAAAGACA
Source organism: Notothenia coriiceps (assembly GCF_000735185.1). Classification (NCBI taxonomy): domain Eukaryota; kingdom Metazoa; phylum Chordata; class Actinopteri; order Perciformes; family Nototheniidae; genus Notothenia; species Notothenia coriiceps. The sequence continues at coordinate 35,766 of NW_011341056.1, forward strand.
TTAGAGAAATGTGGAACATTTCATTCAAGTCATTACTCTTCGAATATGGGCACTGAAGTGTCAGCTGTTTCTTTTTAAATGAGCTGTTAATCCAGAAGATTAACCCACAATGTATGATAATGGGTACTATCAATCGCTTTATTATTTTAATGATTATATAAATGAAATTAAAAAGGTCTTACTCAACCGAGTGTTAGAATACAGTTTGAAAAGTCATAATGATAGATACTTGTCTTTTCACACATAAAACCAAGTGCTAACAGGGTGTTGCCCTTAGCTGGTAATGCTTCTTTATTTTCTATTCTCACTCAAAAGCTAACGATTTCAATAGTGGGATTAAAATAACGATTCAGTGATATACAAATAGATTTTATTCCAGTTGGAGGACTGATTTCACTTTTTTAAATAATTATGATAAGAAGGTTTATCCTGATGTCAAAGGGGGGGGGGCTACTGTAAGCTAGATGTATTCAGGCTCAACACAGAAAGGAACAGACATTCTTTGAGTACCGTTGGCTGCATTCTTATTTTAGGCCACCTTATAGATAATTTTAAAACCCCCAGTGACAATATTTAACAAATACACGACACGATTAAACTCCCCTTGCAGCAGATGCTACAATGTGACCAAAGTTCATAAGCAACAAAACACAAACGTACCTGCAAAGAGCCTGTACGTTCTTTGGCCTTTCACAACTTTGCCACGCACTCCAGTGGACAAGAGATCTGAAAGGAACCCAAACAGAACATGTTAGTGTGATGTACAATAATATAACATAGCAGAAAAAAGCTTGTTGTACCAAATGGTAAAAAGCCTCGTAGTGTTAAATGTTTTTACTTTGATCTTGAATTATTCTGTTCACAATTCCTCTAAGCATGTTTAGAGATGGATAATGATTTTTTAGAATGATTAGATGTGTGCAGTTGTTTATCTTTATCATGAGTTTATTGCGCTATTTCAGCAGATAAATCATTCCCCTTAAGAAAAGACACACCATTTATCTGCGTTTCTCCGGGGAACCATCTTTTTTATAGAGTAAATGTTACATTTGAGTTATATTTCGCAAATCCATTTAGGCTACGAGTTCTAATGAATGGTACTAAACCCTCTAGACATGCGTCTCGTCATGATTAAGTGACATTTAAAGTAGCTTTTATTAACATTAGTCCAGGAAATCTACACTATATACACAAATGATATGTATGAGTGTAAAGGCCTGCTGTGCCCCGTAACGTACGAGTCCATACCTTTGCTGATTTCCAGGTCAACGGGGTAGTCAATGTTCTTGATCAGTTTCTGGCAGCCTCCAGTCTTTTCAAAAACAAATCTCTTGAGATGGAGCACCAGCACAGGGGGCAGTTCCTCCAGAGTCACCCTCCGACTGATCTCAATCTGAAACACGGACAAAAGACGTGCAGTCAGAGAAAGCTCAGTGACAGTAAGCCAATGTTGTTCAAGAACAAAAAGTTAATTTGTTAGGGTAGACCAGAGAAAAAACCCAATAAAAACATATGTTTAACAAAACGGGAAATAGCACAAAACAAGTAGAGAACATGCAGTATAAAAAGGTTGTGCAACCTCCTGCTGGGCACTTCAAATATTGTCTCATGAATCATTTCGGGGCTTTTAGGAGCTGGGAAGGTGACCACAAGTTAGCTGTCTCTGAAAGAGCAGCAGACCAGAATGATCGGTTTATCGGTTACAAAAACCAAAGTAGAAATACAAAAAGATGGCCATTTCACAGCTGCAGGGCAGATGTTCAAGCACTAGTTGTCCTAAAATAGTTTAGTGATTGAAAATGAGGTTGTAACAAGTGTTTCCTTCCAGTACCATAAGAGCAAAAACATTTTGATGACAGAATATCAAACCAGAAATCTTTTTTAAATGAAATAAATATTTTGTCACAGTCCCAAATATAACTGAAAAACACATTCCGTTCAGGGTTTCCGTTAGCCGGTAATTACCGGTTTTTAGCTGGTAAAATGTAATAAAAACCGGTAAATTCAAAACCTGCCGGTCAAAATGTCCGATGCTCCGATCGATTAGCCGCCATTATCGGCCGATATTCACTCTTAATAGTTTCATCTGTCCTCTCTATAAAGGCCGATCAGGAGAGCTGGATCTGATCGATATGGACATAAACGCGAGTGAAGTGTAACCGGACGCTAGAGAGAGATCAGATCAGCTGCTGAGTCTGACCGAGACACGCAGCTCTGATCACCTGAAGCCCCGCCCACTGTTTAGCGCGCTGTATGAGAAACTGACGGGCTGTCAGGAGAGAGAGAGAGGATCCGTTTGTCCCGTGTTATTATTCAAAGTTAATGTAAACTTTTGAATAATGTACTTCATCTACTGCAAGTAGTTTGTTTGAATGTAATAATTAAGTTGTTGTGGAATCATTTATTGAAAAATGAATCTGAATTTTTCGATCTGTTACGATTATAAACTGAAGCAATATAAAAATGACTCCCATTAACTGAGTTTTAAACATCAGCATATCTGGTCATAGTCCGGTGATTACCTGCTAAAAGAAACTCTGCTACACAATTATTATTATTAATACATTGAAGCATGACCGGTAAGTTTCAAATTTGTCCGGTAAACTAAATTCTGTCAGGACATTTGACCGGCGAGAAAAAATCCTAGCGGAAACCCTCTTCCAAGGAACGAGGG
>NW_011341057.1:0-6070 GCF_000735185.1 Notothenia coriiceps
TTGAAACAGAAACAAACGAGTTAAAGTTGAAATTCCCTCTTCCCTCTTCAAACACACATCCACCACAGAAGAAGAAGAAGAAGAAGAAGAAGAAGAAGAAGAAGAAGAAGAAGAAGAAGAAGAAGAAGAAGAAGAAGAAGAAGAAGAAGAAGAAGAAGAAGAAGAAGAAATACATTAAGTACTGTATATCCATACTCCAAAAAGGAGCTAGAGTATAACCATTTCTCCTGAAAAACACACAGGATTTATGAAGCGGTGTAAGAATGAAGCGCCTACCCTGGTTTGGCTCCCCCGAGCATTTGGGTTTTCGATGCTTTGCTCAAAGACACCTCAGCAGTAGGGATGTAGATTTGTTTGATTTCAGAAAAGGTTGGGAGCAACTGTATATATATATGTGATATATTTCTTTTTGAGATCTGACCAAAATTCAATTATTTTCCCAAACTGTCTTCTCGAGTACAGTTAAAATGGAAATACTTTTAACCAAATACAGATATTATAGGGTATAAAAATATAACCGGGTAGGCATTTATTGTTCAATTATAATAATACAAAGTTATCAAAGCGGGAAAGTAATGATTCTGTTAACGTTTCTGGAGATTAAGGGAAGTATCCCCACTGTTGCTCTTCTCCTGTGGTGTTGGATCCAGAATCTGCCAACCGTCAAATGTTCCGTTATTTGCAAGATCAGGCTGCCTCATCTACGCCTCCGTCCACACGTGGAAGTTCCTAAGACACAAAGCAAAATTCCTATTACAACTGGATGATAATTCCTTAAGGTAATTCTCGCGGAGACACGCCTCAGACCTCCTCCTTGACACTGAGATAGACTAAACTTTTTGGTGAATGAAGTTGTGTGTACTGGATAACAGTTGTTATAATAAGATATTGCCACCTCTCACCAAATGCTGTCTGGGGATGTTTTCTTTGCGACTCCGTAGTCGGAGTGGTACTCGTCAATGGTCAGATTGCTGTTGGTGTTGTGGGCTGACTTAAAGTTGATGACCACGCGGCAGGGGATGCCCAGCAGGCGCATCACTGCCATCGTAAAACGAAGGTTTGAGTCAGAATTTGTCGTCAGTTGAACACATTTGCCCCTTCAGAGTGAGCGAGACCCCTCCAATTCCCATCAGGATCCTGCTCACATGTTGGGGTTATTTTTTCCTTAACCTGTTAAGCCCTGAGCCTGTTTTTCAGATCTCGGGCTCGAAAATGACATTCCCAGAACAAATAACTATATCTTCACTTCTAAAAGTAAATTAATAATCTTTTTTCTCAAAGCAATGATAAACCCGTGAGTTGGGCGTAGAAAAGTCAGAATCAATATAGATGTTTTTATTGAAGTAAATTCAGATTGAACACAGTAAAACATTTTAAATTATAGTGTCCGTCCAAAAAAAAACATTACTTATTGTGAAAACCACCCTTGAATGATGGGATAGTAGACTAAAAGCTTTGGGAATCCAAACTATAACATATAACAAGTACCCTTTAGCAAGACTGATTCAAAAAAAGTGGCATTTGACCTTTTTAGAGAGATTTAGCACAACAACAAAAAAAACACTTCTGGGGTCATTTGGGTGGATTTGCCATATCTCTGGCCCCCCTCGGTCGATTTTGATGATTGACACCTCTTTTGAACCGTTAGAGCCAATAGAATCGAGGGGAAGTTCCTAGAATCCATTTAAACATTACCATTGGTAAATGTATATTAAAACTGTTACCTGAGCACATGACCCCGGCGAACACCCAGCACTGTCCAAACTTCACGGGGTGGGATCCAAGGTTGTACCATTGCCGCAGGATGGGGTAACTTCCGCTCCAGTGAGTGGGGTTTTGGCCCCCAACATATGGAGGTGACCAATTTCCCGCCAGGACCCCACGATCATCCACAGAGTTGATCTTGAAGAAAATAAGGAATCTCTCTTTTAATGTGGCCTTGTCTCTTCAAAGTTACAACTTCACGGACTGAACTGGAGGATCAACAATGACGCTGTGTACAAGAAGGGGATGAGCAGACTCTATTTTCTGAGGAAGCTGAGATCCTTCCACGTGTGCAGCAAGATGCTGGAGATCTTTGTGGCCAGTGCACTCTTCTTTGCTGCGGTCTGCTGTGGGGGCAGCATCAGAGCCAGTGATCCCCCACTGAATAAACTGAATAAACTGATCGGGACAGCTGGGTCTGTCATCGGCATCAAGCTGGACCCCATTGAAGCTGTGGTGTAGAGGAGGACACTGAACAGGCTGTTGTCCATCATGGATAACCTCACCCCCCTCTCCACCTGCAGCTGGACAGACAGATAACCCCACCCCCTTCTCCACCTGCAGCTGCACAGACAGCGAAGCTCTTTCTCCAACAGACTGCTGCAGCTCCGCTTTCACACAGGAAAACATTCCTGCCCACAGCAATAACACTTTACAACAGCTCACCTCTGGCTGGCAGATTACTCACTGCTACATAGTAGAGTTTCTCCTTTCTTTGTTTCCTGTATTAATTTTGACTATTTATTTTAATTATCCAGAATATTTTATATTGTTTATATTTGATATGATATCTTTAAAATTCCTTTTATTTTTTAATTGTTAATTTTATTTTTTCCACTTTTTAAAGTATTTGAAGTATTTGCATTTTAATGTCTGAACACACTTCTGCTTCTGTAACGGAAGTTATATTAAGGTATTTTATTAAAGGTAAACTTCGAATTGTGATTGCCAAAGTAGAGTGCTGGCACTCTTTGTAATTAATTCATAATTCATCATTAAATCTGCACGAGCAATATATACTACACAAGTTATTTTACTTAAAGGTCGCCTATTGTACAAAATGCACTTTTTTAGGTATTTTATTATTATTACTATGTATTTATTTCAACATGTGGTTTGGAACATAATATGGCATTTAGTCACGGGCTCACGGCAGCATTTAGCTGGGAATCTGCTTCTCTCTCTCTCTCTGTGCAGCTCTGCTGCATGTGTGCTCCAAAGGGGGCTAGGCCTCGAATCAGTACTTTAGTAACAGGGCTGAAATAGAGGGGTATGAGGCAGGCTACAATGGGTGATATGTTTTGTATTTTGAGCAAAAAACTTCAGAGACATGTTTTATATAGATATGGCCCAATAATATATTGCTCAAATATAGCATAATAGGTGAGCTTTAAGGTTCATGTAATGCTAATACTTGTATAGTTTTTGGTTGGACTTGTAACAGACTATTTCTAAGCTTTGGTATTGTTGCTTTTCTAAAAAGTAATAGATGTGAGTACTTCTTTCACTTGGTAAATAGCATCGTTGCATTGGTGCTGTGCACACGGCTGCCTGTTGCAGCAGCTCCCTCAAAAAGGTCCCAAATTGGGATAAATAAAGTTCTATCTTATCTTACTAAACATCCAGAAGACAACTCTGCCTGTGCTGTTGCATAAAACAAACTGACTCCCAACATTTCTGAATTTTGGATCCCAACAGTCTAAAATGTCAGCCAACAAAGGCTTAGCTGCTATTTGAGGGATTGTGGATTTGTGTGTAAGAAATAAATGCAGTATATCATACCATGGCGCTGACCACGCGGCTGACGTAGATGGGGTTACAGCGAGCGGAGACATCGTCAGCATAGTCTTTAGCATGTTTGAGGTTACGGTCCAACATCCTCAAACAAATGTCCACCATGTTGTCCTCAAACTGGAAGAGGGGAGAGCATTTTGAGTGTTATTTTATTTATTATAATGCAGATGAGAATGTTGTTTATACTTTAAATGAGAAATCATCTGCTGTTGGCAAGACATTCACATTGATCAAATTCAAACTTTGGCTACTCAAAAGACACAATGAAATGTATAACCTCTTCTGAATGTGGAATATTGGTTACATCAATTCTAAACAATTATATATAAAACTAGAAGTTTAAGAAATGTACACAACTTGAAATTGAGTGGTTTTCATTTGCTTGTACAAAAACAATGTTTTTGGACGTGTCTGTCTGTCTGTCTGTCTGTCTGTCTGTCTGTCTGTCTGTCTGTCTGTCTGTCTGTCTGTCTGTCTGTGTACTTGTCCAAAGTCCCAGGCTAAAGAGAAGATGTAGTTATTACTTCCTCTGTAGATTACTCCTTGTTCATTCATCACATACTAATTTATCTCCTTCTCATCCTTCAGATACACCCAGTCAACTAAAGACAGGCAGACAGACAGACAGACAGACAGACAGACAGACGATAGTCTTCGGTTATATAGTATTGAAATACTTTGTTGAAAAAAGTCCTGCATTTAAAATCTTACTTAAGCAAAAGAAAACAACAAATCAATGTCATTGGTGGTCAAATGTAAGTAAAATATATATAAAACCTGATTTTTAATGTGATTTTAGTTATGTTTTAATGTGTTTAGTTGCTGGTTTTATAGTTAATTTCATTGTCTGTGTGTTAAACATGCTCCGTTTTGATTGGAAAGCACTTTTGAAATGTGTTTTCTCAACTGAGTTTCAATTTTGCTAGTATGTTTTATATCTAGTGTGTTGACCATTTACAATATAATTCACCGACAGTTTTTTCAAATTAACCTTGAACCACTGAATTGAATGACTCTTTCTTCTTAACCATCAACGTGTGTCTTAGATCTGATTCCAACTGAGCTGTTAAAATAAGTTTTCCCATTAATTAAAACGTCTTTATTCAATATAATTAATATGTCCTTATTATCAGCCTATGTATCACAATCCTTTAAAGTAGCAGCTTTTGGTCTATAGTTTTAGCCAACTATAGACCTATTTCTAATCTTCCGTTCCTCTCAAAAGTTCCTTAGAAAGCAGTCGCAAAACAGTTGTGTGATTACTTAAAAAACAATGATTTATTTGAAGATTTTCAGTCTGGCTTTAGAACACATCATAGCACAGAGACAGCTCTGGTTAAAGTCACAAATGACATTCTAATAGCCTCAGACAAAGAACTTGTCTCGATTCTTGTCTTGCTCGATCTCAGGGCTGCATTTGATACTACCGACCACTGGTGGCATTAGACTTTTTCGCTGCCCGTTATTTTGACGGACAGGATCTTAACATGTCCAGTTTGTATGTGTCAACAATGAATCTTCCATGCAAACCAAAGTTAGCCATGGAGTGCCACAGGGCTCAGTGCTTGGACCTATTTTGTTCACATTTATATATGCTTCCGTTAGGCAATATTATAAGGAATCACTCTGTACATTTTGATTGTTATGCGGATGATACTCAACTATATTTATCTATAAAGCCTGATGAAACCAATCATCTAAATACAAATTCAAAACTGCCTCAAGGACTTAAAAACCTGGATGACCTTACATTTATTTATGTTAAAGTTATTGGGCCGAGTTATTGTACTCGGCCCAAAGAATCCAACTATCTAAAGATATACTAACTCTGGATGGCATTCATTTGGCCTCCAGTGAGACAGTAAGGAATCTTGGTGTTTTATTTGATCAGGATTTATCCTTTAACGCACACTTAAAACAAATCTCATGGACCGCCTTCTTTCATCTACGTAACATTGCGAAAAACAGGCATATCTTGCCTCAAAACGATGCAGAGAAACTAGTCCATGCGTTTGTTACTTCAAGGCTGGATTATTGTAACTCTTTATTATCAGGGTGTACCAAGAAGTCAGTTAAGTCTATTCAGCTGATTCAAAATAGTAGTAAGATTCATCCCGCTTTCGTCTCATTAGTATGCATAAAAAAGTGACAGGTCACACCTCCCCCCATTATGCAAATGAGCTAAGTCCCGCCTCCCCGAGGTGTGAGATCTCAAGTAGGTGTGATATCTCAAGTAGGTGTGAGATCCGTCGATAGGAGGGGGTTGATGTGTATTCACAGGTGTGAAAAGCCCCCACTGTTGCGCCTTATGGTGTATCATAAAAAATGTTTCAATCACATTAGTATGCATAAAAAGTGACAGGTGGGCCCGCCCCCCAAGTGTGTGTGTGTGTGTGTGTTGTGTGGGTGTGGGGACCTTCACCGATGGTCCTCCCAAGGAGGTGTGTGTGTGTGTGTGTGTGTGTGTGTGTGTGTGTGTGTGTGTGTGTGTGTGTGTGTGTGTGTGTGTGTG
>NW_011341058.1:0-3796 GCF_000735185.1 Notothenia coriiceps
GTATATTTTGACTCCCAAAGTGTTCAAATCAAACTCTTTATTTGGAGTTTATATTTTACACTTTTGACAGTGTTCAGAGAACACCAAACTCTTGGACCTATATACACCCCGAGACTGGTGTTAAATGTACTCTTATAGAGTACAATGTACACTGTGGTTTTTGCTGTGTACACTCGCCAAGTGTGAAATCGATCAAATAAATCGTTGAGAAATACGAAGATCAGGGATAGACAGAGAATCCATTCATTTTGGTTCATGCTGGTCCTGTTCAAAGGCGTTTCTACCCTGCAGTCATGTTCTCACTGCAGTGATGATGTAACATCAAAGCGCTCTGAGAGTCTTTAAGGACACACCAACACATATAACATGACAGACAATCAAAGCCAAGGAATCATTTTTTCCCACAGAGGGAGACCTCATCGTCCTCATCATAAAAGGATATTGGTTTTGCATTACATACAGATTTGGACGTGACTCCCCTTCAAAGCGCAATCCAACCTAATATATCTTAGCCGAGACTCAGAAGGTGAATAATGAATGAAAACCTGAAAAACATCAAAGTTAACTGAATAAAATGGACAAATCTTACATAATCTTTTACTATAAAACTATTTCTGTTTTTATGTTTATTCAGGCTATCTTTCTTTATTTTAAAGCATTTTTTTTTACTTCACATCTTCTTTGAAAAATGCTTTACAAATAAAGTATATTACTATAGAGCAGTGCAGTGATGATTTATTTTTGTATGCCAATCCGGAATTTAGCACTGGATTTTGGGATATTGCAGACATATCTTTGTGTGGCGAACACACATTTATGACACTCTTTGATTTTTGAAGCGTAAATGCTATTGGCAGAAATAAAAAGCTAACCTTACGCTTTAAACCAGGGGTGTCAAACTCAAATACAGTGGGCCAAAATAAAAATAAATGGGTACTAGTCGAGGGCCGGACTAGTGCAATGTTTATTGCAAAACTTATTGAAATTAACTTATTGCACATATTAAACCAACAAAGCTTAAATTATTGCCTATAAAAACAACATTAAACATTAAATAATCAGTTTGCATTAATTTCTTATGGCTCTATCTGCAGCTTTTCCGGAGTCATTTCTTATGATTACATTTTCCCACAGGCCAACAACAGCTTCAACAAAACTATTTCCCTCAAAGAAAAAACAAACATGCCCTGTTGTCGTGAGAGAAAAAGTGCAGAAGGAAACATCCATTAAACTCAGTGTACTGCTCTGTGATGCTAGTTCAAGCCAGATACTTGGCATCTCATCTTGGGTGCAAGTTCATCAATGTTTGGGCTCAGGCTCTGAGCTGAGGAAACCCTAAGGATGGAGTGAAGGTGTGTGTGCAATATACCGGCCGGCCAGATCTAATAGTAATTAAACATTATCCTGCGGGCCGAAATTAAATCCAACACGGGCCTGATTTGGCCCCCGGGCCTTGAGTTTGACACATGTGCTTTAAACTAACTACAGCACGGTCGAATGGCTGTCCATCACCAACACTAAGAGAAAGGCAGACTGGTGGAGGCGTGTTGACGTATAGTAGTTTCATTTCGTAACTTGTTAGCAACCACACTTTTTATGACACGTAGAAGCCACGGACATTCACAAGTGGAGTATTTATTGAAGTATTTTATGGCGTAGCACAATATGTGAAAATCTCTCAAGTCTGTGTCAACCACAGACCATATATCATGCTTCTAACAACAAACTGGAAAAAGGGAACTGGAAGTGGTAAAATCCTAAGTCTTTCCCTGGTTTTAGGACTCATTACTGCACCACTCTATTATTAGGTTTGGATAGTGAATTATGGAATGCCCTCAGAAATGTCTGTATTAATTCAAAACACAAGCCTTCATCTTATTACAACAAAATGAAACTAGATAAATAAATAATTTTCTGGATAAAAGCTGTTGATCTGATTTAGTGTCTAATGGTTTAAAAATAATTATTCTGGGTTTTTAAAGAGACATTAATGGGAGAATACCTCACCACTGAATTTACTTTTTACTAATAAATGTCCTTTAAAGACCATAAACTACTTTGGAATCAACCACCACAAAAAAATAAAGATTACAAGCCATTCATTTATCCATCAATCATTTCTAAATAATTATATTTAAAATACCTTGATTCCACTATTAATGGGTACATTCATGTTTTTTTAAGGGTAAAAAAGAAAAGAAAAAGGGATTATGTTTCAAAGTATTCACATTATTTTCACCTGACTATTTTGAACTCATGCAACATTTTTCCTTGGGTTGCAGTCATTACTACAGTAGCTTTTATTTGATCCTGTAACCAGTTCAGATGCCAGTCCTGTGATCACAGAAGGTATGTGAACTCACCGCCAGATGCTTTCAATTCCCCTAAGGATTAAAAACCAATATACCATCATCATATCCAATATCTTGCCTGGATGCTTACACCCAACATACATGCAAATCTCACACACACACACACACACACATTTTGCATAGCTACCATTTTCGCCCCGATTATTTAAATATGTTAAAGTTAGTTTGATTGTAATTTATCATTTCAATAAACTCTGTGTTGAAAGATGGCCTCAAACACACATGCACAAGGTTACAATATTCACAAGGCATTACCTACAAACACATGTTTAATTCATCCATCAAAATGATTGCCTTTAAAGCAGTGTTTGTCTTGTATATTAATAACCACTAATGTATTACTAACTGAAAGTTTGAATCTGGAACGTTCTTCCGTTTGCTAGGAGCGCATGGATTTATGCTAGTTGGAAATGACATGCCTATAAGCCATGAATGTTAATGGACACTTGCACACAAATATATACTAATATGTTGATTTAAGTGAGCCGTAGGGAACAGTAACACAGCTGGATCTGACTATAATGTGTTGCTTTTTTACTAAAATAAATTGTTTTTATTGCTAGAAAAACAGACACATAAGAACAAGGAGTCAAATCCGGCTTACATAGAAAGAACAGCTTTAAATAAAATGTAACTTATTTATTATACATTTTAAAAGCCCTTAAAGTATCTGAAAACCAACAATTTAAAACAAAAAAATATAAAGAAAAACCCATATGAATCGTCTTCTATCTATGACAAAACCTTAACCTCTTCTACACCGCACCCCCTATACCGGGGGGGAAAAGGCGTCATCTACAGGAAACAGCGTCTGAGGGCATCTTAAAGGACACATGTCATGGCCATTTCCACTGATTATAATTCCATTGTTGAGGTATACTAAAATAGAAAAATACTGTGCAATTTTCCAAACTCACATTGGTTTCGCATACAGCATCTCTGTAAAGTATGTGTATTCAGCAGTATTCACTTTCTCCACTAAACGGCTCGCTGCAGCTCCCCTCCCCCCCTCCGTGATTTCCTTGTTTAGCGATAGCACACAGCCAAACTCAACCTGAACACACACAAAGTCACAGCCGAAATAAAAACAATAAGTGTGGCTTGATATTGAGTAAGACAAAGGTTTATAGGTTGATAAACGCTGTGAGAATGGGTCTGCAGAGAGAATTTCGCGCGATTCCCAACTGTCTGTTATCAGCCTGCAGCACGGAGCAGAAATCAGCAGGGCTGCCTGCACTGAGTGTGTGTGTGGATTGGTCAATTTGGACCAATCAGCGGGGGCTTAACGTAACGGCTCCGCGGACGTAACGTAACGGCTCCACGGATTGGCCCATTTAGAATCAAATGGATGATGACGTTATGATGACGTTTCACCAACGAGGCGTTTTGCTGAGGTATTTTCTGTGTTAGAGTTTTACTCGCTA
>NW_011341059.1:0-3360 GCF_000735185.1 Notothenia coriiceps
TATTCACTCAAATAAATACAAAATATAATAAAACAAACATTAAGGTGCAGCATTTTGATGAACTGAAATAATCTGTACTTGAACTGTACTGTACTGTATTAGTTTGACATTAGGACTTGTTTGCTTGTCATTGTATTTTCATGTTTTTTTAAAGAAAAATTAACTTGTCCACATTGATTGCCGAAAGGGCAGATCTGCTGGCACTAACAATGTCTCCTGCTGTGGAGAACACCCTCTCGCTAGGGACAGAGGTAGCAGATACAGCCAGGTAGCGCTTTGCTAACATGGCAACATAAGGATATTTGGCGTTTGTAATAGCTTTGGCTCGGTCTGAACTTGTTGTGAGTGTCGGAGGCTTAAATGCTAGTGGGAGTTGGGTTTGCAATTCAGTCTTTTTTCTTTTGGTACCGGTGATATTTCACGTTCGGGTGATGCCTTTTCAAATGAGTGTGCAAGTTTGATGTATTGCCAGCCGTGTAACCAATTGTAGTTGAACCAACAGCTTTGGTTTGGTCCACCTGTCTTCGTCCGTCATCCTTGTACGTAACTGTGAAACCAAAATGTTCCCAAACCGGAGACTTCAATGATGCTGGAGGATTTTCGAGCTCAACTTTATCTGCGTTCACCATTTCGACAGTTCCTTAAATTACCGACTACATTTGAACGCATCCCTGTGACCAGCTCTCATAGTATGCCTCTCGTCCAATTAAATGACTTGGTCGCTCTATGACGCGTTGAACCCAATGTGAGCAAATTACTCTGAATGCTGCGACGCAGCACCTGAGATTACTTCCAAAAAGTTGTTCACGTTCTCAATTTTTTACGTTTAACTTTATATTCGTTCGGTACACTTCGGTACACACGTGTACCGAACCGAACGGTACGGGTACGTGTACCGTTACACCCCTAGTGTATGTACCCTTATTGTGCACTTGTTGGCATATTGATGTATTGGCATGTCTTGGTATTAGTTGTTTTTCTTTCGAAGTACAGTTCACCAAAACATAACCGTAACATCTACCTCTTCCTCCACAGTTCCTCCTGATGACCCGGTGATCGTGGGGGCCCCGGTGATGAGTTTACGGGCCGGTGACCATTTCAACCTCACATGTCACGCAGACAACGCCAAACCTGCTGCGTCTATCATATGGATCCGCAACGGGCTGGTCCTGAGTGGAGCCATGTACTCAAAGGTAAAACCGGAGAGCTCTCTGCTGAGGGTTGGTACCTCAGCTATGAGCGATGTTATGATACCAGAACATTTTGAAATCAATACCAATGTAACTCAACAACAAAAACAAAACAATAAATCCCAGGTAAGGGCAGCTGTGGCCCAGGAGGTAGATGGTCGTTATCCAATCAGAAAGGTCGGTGGTTTGATCCCCAGCCCCTGCAGTCAACATGTTGATGTATCCTGGTGAAAGATACTTTACCCCAAATAGCTCCCGATGGCATGGCCACAGTGTGTGAGTGAGTGTGGATGTTAGGTGAGCCTGTTCACCTGTAGCAATGTGTTTGAATGGGTGAATGCTGACACATTGAGGAGTTGTTAAGAATGGAAAACTGGTATAGAAATGCAGTCAATTTACTTCAACAGACATACAATAGCAATCTATTCACCATCTCCACAAACTGGAATGGCCTTCTGGGATGTGACGGTCCTTCAAAGACCGACAGTGACAAGGAAATAAACATGTTAAGAATTGTACATAACCTTAGATTGACTTTGCTTGCACTGTGTTTGATCCGGATTGTTGTGCCAGTTGCCAGTGGGGACTTTTCAGACACAATGTCATTCTTTCCACACCTGCTTAACTTTGAACTATTGTCTGTTATTGTTGGTCCTGTGTGTGTCTTCCAGTATGAACCTTGGACCACAAAAAGTCATAAGGGTAAAGAACTTGCTAATTTTGGGGTTTTCAAAAAAAAGTGTACCCCTTGGTTCCTCATACTTTCATCAAAAAGTCAGATCTTCAATTTATGATACTCCTTACTGTAGTGTACCTGTGGGATCGATGAGTCATCAAATATTAACTCAGCATACCTGCTACATACTGGTATTTTTGCTCTAAACAGATAAAATATTAATGACCATGACTCCTTTTTGGTCCTTTTTGGGCTCTGTGTTTATTTTACTTTTTATTCAGTTTCTTTTGCGTTTTTTATATATATCTCTATAATTCACGTTGAACATTTTCTACCTTATATTTCAGCTGGATAAAGGAGTCCTCTGACGTGGATTTAAAAGTTCTTCTCCTACTTTATACCCATAGACTCCTAAACACATCAGACTGACAGTTATCGCCCCATATTCAGATTTCTTAAGAAAAAGCGACCTCTGGTCAGCAGGGCCCAACGTTGTTTCCTCATGGTTTATCCTTGAAGCACATTGCTTTAGGATTCAGGATTAGGGCCACATGTGAAAATCGCCCAACAAAATTTGCCTGTGGCCCTAATCCTCTCTCGTGCAATGCAAACACTGTTGTGTAACAGTCTCAGGGGGCCTGGGAGCATCTATCACACCTGTCATCTAATCTATCTGGATAAATCCTGGAGAGCTTAGCCTTGCTATAATGTAGTCTATGGAGAACTTTAAACTGTATTAGGCTGAGTCTAGTGCAACTGGAGGATGAGTTAACGGCTCTCAGGGCCTCCTTCCAAAAGTCATCAGAGAAGGTGAGCTGTAGTTCCTTTTCCCAATTAGTTCTAATCTTGTTAATGGCAAATTCATCAACCGGAGAAAAAAGATCATAAAAATAAGAGACATGGCGCCGAGACAAAGTTCTTGCTCTAAGTACAAGATCCACTCCACTGGGAGGCAGGGATTGGGGGAATTGTGGAGAGTGGGTCTTAACAAAATCCCTTAGTTGAAAGTATCTAAAGAAATCAGATCCTCTTAGATTAAAGGCAACCCGTAGTTGGTCAAAACTGGCAAACAGGCTATCAATGTATAACTCCCCTATGCAGCGGAGGCCTTCCCTCTCCAAGTGAGAAAATCGGGGGTCAATTGTGGCTGGCAAACATAGATGGTTGTTACAGACAGGAGTCGCTTGAGGAAGAGTAAGCCAACCAAAGTGACGTCTAACTTGTGCCCAGATCTTTAAAGTGACAATTGTGAGGGGGAAAGGGGCGGAGTGCTACATGCGAGGGCTTGAAGTGACATGGATCGACATGAGTTGGCCTCCACAAGGGTTAGGGTTAAGTGAACCACAGCATGATCTTGTGTGGGTTTGTGGCCCAGTAGTAACCCATAAGGTTAGGTAAACCAAGCCCACCCAGGAACCTGTCCCTCTGCAGTAATGGTCTACTAGCTCTTGCATGTTTACTAGCCCAAATAAAGGAGGAAATGATATTATCTAT
>NW_011341060.1:0-6404 GCF_000735185.1 Notothenia coriiceps
GTGTGTGTGTGTGTGTGTGTGTGTGTGTGTGTGTGTGTGTGTGTGTGTTGGATGAAGTCTCTATATACGTGTCGGGTGAATAAGAGATTTGATGCAGCGATGTTTGCATCATAAAGCTGATTATAACTGTTCACGCTGTTTGTGTGTAACCAAGCCTGAGCTCTCAGGAGACCCATCAACGCTGACCTGAACACAGGTCAATGACCAGGGGAAGGGGACTGAAAGATGAGACACTGCAGGGAGTTGTGTGTGTGTGTGTGTGTGTGTGTGTGTGTGTGTGTGTGTGTGTGTGTGTGTGTGTGTGTGTGTGTGTGTGTGTGTGTGTGTGTGTATAATAAAAGTTGTTAGTTGCCTTAAGGGCCTACACAGTTGTTATGCTATAGCACATCGCCCTTCACTGGATGTATAATGAGCCCCACTAAACTACATTTTAGCATTTAAAATACCCAGCCATTCTTTTGGTGAAAGTAACTCAAAAGTAATATAAAAGTAGTGTAACTCATTACATTTCAGAGACAGTAATATTGTAATGTAACTTATTACTTAAAAAAGACAGTAATAAGTAATATGTACTGTATTACATTTTAGAAGTAACTTGCCCAACGCTGATCACCAGTGGGATATTTGCTGACATCTTTTATGTAGGAGAACTACTTGTGAAGAACGTGGAGTCCAGGGTGACTCCCGAGGCGAATGAGGTCTCACCAGTCTGGCCAAACCCCAAAACCAGCAGTCTGTGTTTGCACTTTCCACAGGTCCCTTTTTTGCAAGGGTCTGCTTCCCCTTTCCTCAAACAGCACAATGTGCTGTGAGATAAATGCATATCCGAACCACTCAGGGCACATAATGGGTCTGAATCAGAATCAGTCATCCTTTATTAGTCCGACAATGAGGAAGTTTATATTGTTAAACAAAGATATTCAGATAACAGCAAATTAAGTTAGTAGACTAAAACATTCAGAAAGAGGCGAGCTCAAGTTAATAAAATAAATAAAATAATAACACAAGATAGCAGCATTATCAAAACACAAGAAAAATAATAAAATATCAAACTAAACATAAAATATGAAAATATGAAAATATGAAAACTAATCCAAAAACACCTGAACGTACACAATAATAATTTATACCGTATATACATGCCAGCAAAATGCGTTGTTTTTAAAAGCTGTAAATTACAATTTCAGCCACTTAAGCAATAACAATTTTGAACTAATCTTTGACAATTCTCTAATGCGCTCATTATAAATAAATCATCACTTCTTTTGAACCAGGACTGTCAAATCTCTCATCTGCTAATACGAGCGTTGGAGCTGATGGGCAAACAGAGCTGACAGCCTCTTTGTGCTCAACACTTCCTCCCAAACAAACCCACCGACGCTCCATGAAATCCATTCACGCAGCCATTAAAGTAATTGTGTCGTATGACAAGTATGAAATCAACAACAATGCTGCGCTGCCTCGGCCTATTTAGAGCGTGATTGACGAACAAACTCACGGGGAAGGGGACGAGGAGAAGGGAACAGGAGGAAGAGAAGACAGCTGTGATGGCAGGGGTTTATGTGAAATGAAGACAGGTACAAAGATAAAGGAAGCTTCCAGTGTCTCTGATGAAGACAGGAGTTAATTAACAGTGTATTGGTTGACAGAAACGTGTCATTTGTTTTAATAATACTTATTAAAACTGTCTGAATCTAGTCTATAACAGTGTAAGTGGCTCTAAAGCTGTAAGGGGCAGTGGTGCTTTGAGCTAACATGCTAACAAAGACAATGCTAACAACAGGTGTGGTGTTTGTTGTGTAAACGATCCTAAGTTAGCGTGTTGTCATGGCAATATTATCTTATTTGAACAAATTTAGCTAATATCAAATAGGCTAGAATACAATTTAGGCTGACAGGAATTTCATCATCAGACAAAAGAACATTTGGTGTTCGATCCAATCCAATACAATCCAACATAATCCATTTTATATACATTTTAACTGTTGCTGGTACATGAAATGTCAAAGGTCACCGTAATTCATCCTGAGGGAGTCATGAATGTCTGTAGCAGATATTTGGGCAATCAATCAAAAGATAAATTGAGTTTTAACTTCCAATATCAGCTTAGTACCAAAAGGGAAAAAGAAATGATTTCGTCCCGAGGGAACTTTTACAACATTTCTTGGCCATCCAAGTCCCGAAAAGATTGGCATTGGGTTTGATCCAGACATATTTCAGTGGATAGCTTTGACTAAAAAATAGAAACGTTTGGTCTTTTCTTGACTGTATTTATCAGTGCTGTGTTTGGCTGAATGCAAGTAGAAAGTGTATAGAGAGTGTAAATGTTAAAAATCAATTTGAGAAAGCAGCGAAACACACCAATTTGTTTCTTTTTTAATGGCTTATTACCAACTGGTAGAGTGCTAAACATTCACTTAGCAGGTTCCTACTTTGAGCCAACGCTGAGTAACTTTTTCACCGCCTTAGTTAATGAAAAACATTGCTTATATCAGCTGTGACTAGTTAATGTTCATTCTGTGAGAAATAGCCCACTTCGATGTCTCTCTAGCTCAATCTCATGTTAGAACCTCCCACACACACATTCACATTAAGCTTTCCAACTAGTCAATGGTTTAATGAGGTTAGTGAGGAGGCGTGTGGCGCAGTGGATTAGTGCGTTGGTGTTTGGATCAGGGGGGCACAGGTTCAAACCCCACTGCAGTCGTTGTGTCCCTGAGACACTTCACCCCAAATTGCTCCTGTGGGGATTGCCCACAGTATTGAGTATGGAAGTTGCTTTGAATAAAAGCATCTAACATGTAATGTAAGGATCGGAGTGGGCAATGCAAAAATCAAACTTCCATAACATTTCCAGAAAGACAAAGTGAATGTGTTTTCCAGAATACTCTTCCAGTGTTTAAGGGAACAATGAATCATTATCCCCGGAACGATTATTTTACAGGGGTTTTCATAGCACCAAACAGGGCTTTGATACCGCCTACAGAACAAATCATCCGACATGACAAGAGAGTATTCTGTGAAGGATAGTAGGCTAAAAATACAGGTTGAAATAAAAAACCCTAAATCTGCCAAACATCCCCTGCAGAAACATGTCTGTGTGTGTCAGCATGTTTTCTAGCACTCACAGTCATGGACAAACTCATGGACGTGCACGGTACATAAATCTAAAAAAATAAAAAGGAAACCCAGCCAAGCAAGGAGGCGAGGATGCAGCTACTCCGAAACGACACAAGGTCAAAACCAAAGCACAACATCTCATGTCCTTGTCACGTCTGCGGTGTTAATGATAACCCGACTCTCTCCCAGGGTTAAAGTCATTTACAAACCCGTTCTCCTGCCTTCGTACTCAGTCAGAAAACACAGCCGCCATCCCTCAACGGCACAAAACCCAGAGTAGCAGAGACAGGCTGTATTTATCACACTGAGCCATTGGTAAATGACTCGGGGCCAGAACACTCTCTCACATATAAACACACACCTTTCCAAGATGTGATCAGTGGAGGCAGAAGTAGCTTTTTGTCAAATGTAAAACAGGTCGTGCAGCCTTTTCTTTTATTGCAATAATGTAAGCCTGCGATTGAAATAAGATATATATTTTATTGCCAAAAGAGGTGTAGCAGCATGCACTTTAAGCATACCTAAAGTCAGAGCGAACTGTTGGTTGCAAGCAAAAAATAACTGATACAAAAGTATTCTATGATATTTCTCTTTTAGAGTATTATACTTGATATCCTTCAATCATACCTTTTTAATGGAGGGCCTATTCTTCTGTTAAGTTTGTAGAAAATACCAGGAAAAGCTGTTTATTTCCTATTTCTGTGAGCTAATGTTAAGCCTGTGATTGAAATAAACTCTATTTTAGAGTATTATACATTAGGTCCTTCTATATAGGCGCGTTCACACCGCAGTACTTTTCCCACAAAGGTTAATCAGAACTCTTTAGTTCTCATGAACTAAGTACAGATCGCGTTCACACCGGAATAAGTTCCCTGGGGGAGGATTAGGCAAATGAAGCCGCTGACGTCACTTCTTCTTCTTCTGCTTTGGGTTTACTGGCAGGCCGCAAACAACTTCACGGCGTATACTGCCACCCGGAGTCCCCGGAGTTAGGGACTGGCTTCAGTAGAAGCTGCTGGGACTCCCAGCAGCTTCTACTGAAGCCTTCCGAGTAAATCGCCAGAACGCCGACACCTCCTCATCTCCACCGCTCCCATGTTTCTTTTGTGTTGCCATAAATTAGTCTCTCTGCATTTGTGCGCTGGGCTAATGCTAATGCTAATAATGCTAATGCGAGGATAATAAAATGGTGGCTTCACAAAACTTGTTTGGAGTTTTACGGGGCGTGGTTTGCAACCAAAACGTTTTGGGAGTCTGTACGGGGCCTTGGTTTGCAATCCACCCAGCCAATCAGAAATAGGAACCTTTTCTCCCACGAAAGTCCCTGCTCTCTAGCAGGGGGTAAAAGGGGGTAAAAAGGTTCTCATTAACTAATTTTAGTTCCTGATTTTTTTGGTGTGAACGCAACATTTCGGAACTATATCTGAACTAAAGTGGGAAAAGTACTGTGGTGTGAAAGCGCCTAATCATTATCCATTGAGACTTTTTACTAGATGGCCTACTCTTCCGTTGATTTTGTAGAAAAGACCAGGAGAAGCTGTTTATTTCGTATTTCTGTGAGCTAATGTTACATTTATAAGGTACTTTTAAAGAGACTTTGTTTTCTTTGCTATCTTACCCAGGGTCAGATGAGAATATGTTTTATTTAATCTCTTTGCATCCACAGTATTAGTCTTTTGTGTTGAGTCTAGCTTCACACAAAGACTGGAAGAAGTGTGGAAAAGTAAAAATAACACAATAACATTAATAATGGCTTTGCTCCAATTGTATGTGCCATTAACCCGCGGCAGTGAGCCAACACAAAACTGGCGAGGGTTCACCTTGTTGAACGTGGCAAATATTCCTGTTATTTTAGCATGTCTCTGACTGTCAGACATTCACTAGCTTGTTGCGTTTTCATGCTGGCTAAACAACAGTGAAGCCAACTTTTTGAAACAGTAGATCCAACAAAAAAATATATGTGTGAGGGTCTAAAAAAATGTGCTTTTTGTCATAATGACTTACAACTACTCGTTATGCAGAGAGTGATCGGCAAGCTACAATAACATCAGGGTTTGAAAGGACCCTGTTGGAATTGCAGGAATTATTATTCTTATTCAGAAAACAAATAACAGTTATGAGGCACAAAAATGTAACATGGTGAAAATGTACGTAAAATAGGATTCTTGCACATGGGCTCGGCAAAATGGCTCAACAGCGCCACCTAGAACAAAGCATTTATATTTAAGGTTGTCCTACATAAAATGTTGTAGATATATCTCACACGTGGAGACGACAAAACAAGTCTCTTGGAGGTTAATCATAAACCCAACAAGAAGTCGGCCACTTTGAATTTTATGGCATAAATAGGACATTTTATGCAAATGTTCAGGTTCATATCAGTATGTAGTGTCTCTACTTTAAAGAGTCCTCTCCTGCTGATGTTCAGGTGTATATCAGTATGTAGTGTCTCTACTTTAAAGAGTCCTCTCCTGCTGATGTTCAGGTGTATATCAGTATGTAGTGTCTCTACTTTAAAGAGTCCTCTCCTGCTGATGTTCAGGTGTATATCAGTATGTAGTGTCTCTACATGTCTCCATGCTTTAATGTTCAAAAAGCTCTTTATTGTTCTCATACTGCCTGTGCTGCAGCACCTCTTTTCCCCCTCCGTCTGAAACCAGAGCCAAGTCTGCTCTAATTGGTTAGCTGGCCGGCTTTGTTGTGATTGGTCAACAAGCTTTGAGATGTCCCGCCCCTTAGCCTCACGTACAATGTGTTGGAGTGCTAGCTAACAGAAGCGCAAGTTTTACATAGTGATGTCATTATGTTACTGAAATCAAAGGAGTCCAATGGAAGCATTTCAGACATTTACAAAAACCTACATAACACAATAGAGGAAAAATCCCAGAAAGCATAATGGAGTTTCTTTAAAGTATTACCAGAATATAAAAAAACACACTGAGCTATTTTCTTCTTCTGGTGTTTTTCAATGCAGGTAGCAATATCTCTAAAAGCCATCCTGCATGATACCTGATACAGTCCCATATGTTGACTGCAGCCATATGGCTCTTCTCTGGAGAGAGAGGCTGTGGGTGTCAGTCACAGCGAGAGAGAGAGAGAGAGAGAGAGAGAGAGAGAGAGAGAGAGAGAGAGAGAGATAGAGAGGTGGTAGCATAATTAATCTTTAATGGTCTAGGGAGAGCATGGAGAAATATCTCATATACAGGGGCGGCGCCAGGGTGGAGCTAGGGGGTGCTGAAGCACCCCCCAGGATTGCCAAAGCACCCCCTAAGCACCCCCAAGAA
>NW_011341061.1:0-1596 GCF_000735185.1 Notothenia coriiceps
TATAAGTATTTTAAGTTCATTTTGGGACAAAGCTTATTAATATTCAGCAATGCTAATCTGATGTGCAAACACAGGTATGGCCTCATCAAGAGTCGTAGATTAGAGACATCAACATGATTGGAGTACTTTATTGGGAGCCTTATTTTCTCCAGTATACACGAAAAAGCATGAAAATATGGTAAATTAGTCTTATTTATAAAGGCTATTATTGTACTCCCTAGATGTATATTAAGCAATGCTAACAAGTACGTAAAGAAAAAAGTAATTTAAATGACCTTTCTTCCCCACAAAGTATCCCATTTCCAATAAAGAAATATACAAACCTCCGCAAAACTCCATTGGTCAACATCTCCTTGGCGCCCGCAGGCTCCTCGCTCTTTGAATAAGTGGCTTCGTTGGTCTATGTTTCAAAGATCAATCAAACTAAAGTAAAGTCTAAAGTGCCTTGCTCACAGGCATCCTGGCGCAGCAGATTTATTATCCGTTACCCAGCAGTCTCAGTGTTTTCGGCTGCGGTACATTACATCCCGTCAATGTTAAAGATTGGATGAGAAAGCTTTGTTTCTGCAGCTGCCGCCGCCTCGGGGCCGAACTGCTGCCCGGCTCGTGGTGAATGTGGAGTTTTAAAAGAGTGACGGAGACACACGGATCGAAGGAGAGAGAAAGAGAGCTCAGGGGAAGAGAAGTTCTGTAGGAATAAAATCTAAAGGCTAAGCAGACCGACTAACAGCTACACACACGCTCTGAAATCACTCAATATGTCTGGAAATATAAGGGAGGGGAGATGAAGTTTAGATGTACCAAAAGAGGAATTAAGCGGCACGTATTTGTGTTTTGTGAAAGTTGTTCATCAGATACAAATCTGAACAGGAATCTGTGTTTAAATCCCAAACGTTGTCGTACTGTTGGGTTCAGAATTCCAGAAAAGACAGACAACTTCTAAGTTTAACTATTTATTGTAAAGAGAGCAAAAGATATATCACTTGGCCAAGGACTCGTCACGTCACATCTAGCAAAGCTGTAATCTGTAACCACCAAATCCGTCAAGAGCCTCGAACCTCGTGTGACAATACATTTTATTACACAGGGCGTTGCCCGTACATTTATGATTGGTCAAGACTAGCTGAAGAGATACCGTGGCTTGGACTTGGTTCTCTTTGGTTGGTGACTCAGATAGAGTCTCTTGGCAACACGATCCTCCAATCAGCATTCAGCCGGCTGGCGAAGTCCCTCCCTACTCTGTCACCATCATACTAATTTGTTTTCTCTAACGTTTCTTCAGATATAGCGGAAAAGCTTAATGTTGCTTCCTAGCTTTACGGGGGAGCGCGGCTGCCATACAAAGTGAAGGCCGGTGCGATGTGCTGCTCTGACTACCTCTTTGTGTTCTCTCAGTCTCTGCACTCCACCTTGCTACTTTCAATATTGCAAGCTAAACTTTCTCATGTAACTTTTCCTTTCCTTCCTGTCCTCCCCATCAAAACTTGGGGGGGGAGTGATTGGGTCCATTTATTCCTAAATCACAGCACATACAATGAGCACAATAAGCAAATAATGTAATAATAAGAATCTTGTAATGTTATATAAAAATAGACT
>NW_011341062.1:0-1075 GCF_000735185.1 Notothenia coriiceps
CAAAACAGCAAAAGGATGCTCTACTAAGTACTGGAGATGCTTGTCATGACGGGCTTGAATCATTTTGAGACTACAGTAGTCTAGTAGTGATTGATCCTCGTTGAAGCTCCATGTGTGCACCTGGGAGTGAGTTCTGCTCTGTATAAGACTTGCAGCCTTGAAATAAAGGTATTTTCTGTTAAACCTCCTGTTGCTGCATCTGGGTCCTGCCTGCTTCGCTCACCCTGACTATTTCTATGCCTTTTTTAGCTGTTGCACCAAAATCAAGTAGGTGCCCCGTGTGACGCAAAGTTTACCCAACTGTGCCGTATTAATTCCAATGTACAACAATCACATTTTTCATGGTTAACAAAAGTATATATACATACCTTTTATTTCTAAATGAAGATGGTACCTGTTTACTCCTACTATTGATACTGATACATGAAGCTAAAAAAACAACTGTACTCTTACTGCGGACATGTTTACTACACAAAGCTCTTGATACTTTAACTGCATATATTTCAGAATGGATCTTATGTATCTTATATAGATATGTATAGATTAGATAGATTAGATTAGATAGATTTTATATACTGTAGAATAGATTTTATGATCTTTTGTACTTTCACAGTTAATAACTTTTTTTAACAGCAGCCCTATTGGTGCCCCGTGTGAGGCTCTCTTGGCTCTATTCCCAACAGTCCAATATGAAATTAAATATAAACCACAAAAACTCTGTGAAGTTAACCAAAATATTAAGTCTTTATTGTAATAAAATAATTGGCCCCTTACTGCTGATACTTTAACTGTTTTTTGTAACACCATTTTTACAAACTAAAAAGGCTTCAGTAGGCTTCAGTAGAAGCTGCTGGGAGTCCCAGCATCTTCTACTGAAGCCAGTCCCCAATTCCGGGGACTTCCGGCCGGGGACTCCGGGTGGCAGTATACGCCGTGAAGTTGTTTGCGGCCTGCCAGTAAACCCAAAGCAGAAGAAGAAGAAGTGACGTCAGCGGCTTCATTTGCCTAATCCTCCCTCAGGAACTTTTTCCGATGTAAACGCGATCTGTACTTAGTTCATCAGAACTAAAGAGTT
>NW_011341063.1:0-4543 GCF_000735185.1 Notothenia coriiceps
TGTACTAAGTAAATACATTTGTTCCTGCTCAAGATTAGATTCAACTTTATTGTTATTGCACAGATTACAGGTACTGAGACAACGAAATGCAGTTTAGCTTATTAGAAGCTAAACTGCATTTCGTTGTCTCAGTACCTGTAATCTGTGCAATAACAATAAAGTTGAATCTAATCTTGAGCAGGAACAAATGTATTTACTTAGTACATATCTGACATTAACGATTAAACACATTTGTGCATTCTTTATGAATGCAAACCGAGTCAAGCAGACTCCGGAGGTGGCGGTGTGCACCTTAAAGTTGTTTGCAATCCGCCAAAAAACCGAGAGAAGAAGAAGAAGAAGCCGACTCCGAGCTGTCCGACTTCAGGCGAGCTTTTTGAGACCTCCCCCGGCTGCGATCGGCTATTCTCATCTACTTTCGAGGCGAGCCACAGCTCGTCTCAAACAAGCCTAATGTGTCTGGGTTTCCCCTCGACCTGAGACACTCAGTGTCAGCACGACGGAGATTTTTTTTAACTTGATGTTCTGCATTTTTTGCTTTGTGTGTCTCAGTCATGTCTAATAACGCAGAACAATGTCGTCATTAAAAAGAAATCAAAATAGCAAATTCTCATGAACAGATAAGGAGATAATGGGCCACTGGGCACAGACTTGTTGGAGCCCCCCCCCCTTCCTTAACAGGCACAAAAAACGTGCCTTTGTGATCCATTTATAGTAGTTTTGCCTGTTTTTGTAGCGTTTTTGCATACATTTTTTTTTTTATATATATTTGAAGTAACTTTGTCATTGTGATAATCTTAATGTCTATCTCAGTAATTTTGTATCTCCCTTTAATTATTTAGTGATTGCTTTGCATTTTTTCTGGTTTTGCATTTACTTCATCTTTTTCAGTCTGTGTGGACCTTTTGACCCAATTGTTATTTGTCTCCGTGTAGGCATTGTACATCAAATAGTGGTTGTTAGTCTATTCGTAGCCTTTTTGCAACATTTGCATTGCTTTGTGTCTTATTTTAGTCTTTGAGGTGATTTTTGCTGTATTTTGGGTTTTTCTCTAGCAACTCAATGCCGTTTATAAGCAATATTTGTAGGTTTTGTGACATTTAAAAATCGCTTTCCATGTTTTGTGTCAGTTTCTTTTTTATTTGTGATGTCTTCTGTTTCTTGATTGTTTTGCATGTCTATGTTTTTCCATTTACATTTTGTAGATTTTCTCAAGAGTTTTGTACTCAAAACATCTACATACATCAGTGAGGCATCTGGAGAACTGGAATTTATATTTTTACTCAATTCATTCAAAAAGCCCCAATGGTTAATCTAAAAACAATTAAACTGAGAGTAATCCTGACCTCCAGCTTTAAACCAACATTTCAGGAGCATTTAATGTCAGTTTTCAGCAGCTGAAGATCTCTGCAGGGGTTAATTTGATAACTTACACCAGGGGTCGGCAACCTTTTTGATATGAAGTGCCATTTCAAAAAAAAATTGTTATCAGCGTGCCAACGATCGAGAATTATCAACGGGGGGGGGGGTGAGGAGCTTGACGCCCGTCAACTATCAGCAGGGGGGCGGGGGAGCCTCGCTGCGGGGAAGCAGTGTGTGGACCTGTCAGCGCAACTTACATGATGCCGAATTTAACAAACACATTTAAAAAATTGGTTTAAACGGCATAATAATAAGGACGATCGTCCGTTCTGTGATTCTCCAGAGCACACGTTATGATATTAGGAGTCAGAGTTAGATGAGATTGCTGTCCCTTTAAGAGAGAGAGAGAGAGAGAAAGGGGTGTGGCTTGTGCATGTGTGTTTGTGGATGGTAGAGCGACAGTGAGAGAACGTGCGTATGTTTCTGGAAGTGAAACGAGGAAGCAGAAAAAAACAGAGGTCTGTGATGTATTTTGTGAAACAGAAGAACAGACAATAAACAGACTAAATTGTACAATAATCAACCTCATTATAGAACCTGTGTACTGATGTTATCGACTTAGCTTCTGTATAACGGGAACATTAAAACAAATTATCTAAATTACGATACGTCAAGACGTGCACACATTATATCTTTTATAATTTCCGTTTATAAATTTAGACAGGAGGTGGAATCGAACCACTTAGTAGAAACGATGAAGATTTTAGCTTCTATCCAACGGAGAAATGGTTCCCCGAACTTGTTACAAAGTATAGAGATTTTCCAATAACGTTAGTCTAAATTTTCAACCAATGTACTATAATATAAGTCTTTCTAACTAACACTTAGTAAAAATTATATCAACCTTCTCCAAAGACTCACTTTCATAACATTCCTGTCCATCGTCAACTACTTCCTCGTCAACACCGTTCAACTTCAACGTACCTTCTAACAAACTTACAGACTTCTCAAGAGGATAACACTGAGGTACAATTTTACACTACTAATACCCTACATAAGACCTTAATACTTTCAAATAACACTTCTAATCTTTACAATATCAGGTAAAAAAGGAGTTGACACTCAAGAACATTAGCAAAACTAAAACTTGCCTCAAATAAAGACAGCTACCAGTTAACCCTCTTCTATCTTTCGCGTATATTATTTGGCCACTAAAATATAAATCTTATCTTAAAACACGCATCGTATTGTCTAACCACCCTACAGACACACTCGTAAGCGGATGATTTTATGTGTGATCTAACGCCTACCTTGTGAAATTTCGAATTTATCCGAGAAATTTTGTATTGTTTCTTTGTTTGTATACCAAAAACACGTAATGTAGACGTACAAGACCGCTCAATATAACAACCGTTGTTTTGTCTCCCTAAATCTAATGTAACTCGTAGTACCACAAACCTAAAATGAACCAAAGATTTCTAGAAACTAAAAGTGACATTAACCATAGCTCGACCCGTATTAGGAGACAATAAACACTCGTACGGGAATTAACTTCATTAGAGTCAGTGTAAAGTCATGCCACAACACCATACAAACAAACAAACAAAACCCACCACAAAGTAACAACGTACGTGTAGTGCGATCACCGGATTCTCGTGTGTGTGCCTTTCTGTACTCACGTCTTGTAGGAGACTGTTACCAGCGAAGTTGAGAGTGCGTACGTACCGTGTGTAGAACGCGTGAGCTTGCGTTGTTGTGCGACTGGTACGTTTCAGGGGGAGACTGGGGGGCCGCAAGAACTTTTATTCTGTAGACCTGGAGTGTGGTGTAGAGCCGTACTTCCAACACAATATAAAGTCAAAAATAATTATAAAGGGAAAGGGGCCAGAGGACAAAAGAACACATATATTGACTACGAGAAAGAAGTTTAACTAAAGATAAAATACTTAGTGAACGAAACAGAATCACAAACTATTTAAGCAGATCACCGTAGCAAACCATAAGACCTAGAACTAACCTTTAATACAACACTTATAACTAACACAGTCTATAAATTAAAAGACAAGTTCCAAACCCTTCATAATAGATACACTATAAAAATAATTACACATATAGGTGTTCAAATATCATATAATTATATACATCATAGATATAAGTAAAACTAAAATATAAATTAGATTAATAAAAAAACACTAGACTATATCATATTTATTATAGTACTACGTTAATTAAGGAAGTTTATTAACCATTGACAACCGAGATAACATAATTAAAGGTTAAATACCAATATCTATAGAAACACTAATTTTATAAATACAAGAGTACACTATGTAACACTAACAAAGATAGAAGTACTATCCTAAACTTTTCGTAATACAAACAAAACACAGATACACTATACACGTCATGGTCAAGTTACAAATTACTTTCACTATAAATTGACTGCAGTGTTCTCGCTTGTTTGTTCTCCACACCCGCAAGAAAGTCTAACTCTAATTAGACACTCTAACACACGAGTGACTCCTGTGTAAGTTCACTCACAATAACAACAATCAGTCACCAAGCTCGTCTAAAACGACGTGCGCCGCTCACGAGCCATGAAGGTCACCGTGTGATCTATATTCAACCTTATTCACAACGTTTTATAAATTAACTAAAAGCTAGGACTGCTGTGACGGCACGAAGTCTAAACGCGTCAGAGGAAGGCATAGAGCACAAACTGTCTTCCTTCGGTCACGTGACCGTTACCCAAATATGCGTCGGCGCGAGAGAAGCCACAATTGACATACACAAACCAAAAATTGAGGTCACTGAAAGACGTCCGAGAGAAGGTACCACGTCACGACTAATCAACAGTGTCGTGACCTATTCGTGAGTTGATATCCAAAGTCATAGGTACTCCACCGACATGTTACGGCCAATCAAAAACCACCACAGTAAAACCGTCAACAAACGCCCACCGACACATAAATCAACTTTCGGGACTCCACCGGCATCAGACAGTAAGAAGTTAAGCTTTATTATACGATGTTTCCCGCTGACCGGTAAGACAACACAACTTGAAAGGACAGCCGAGGGGTCTGGCATCAGCTCCTCCCTCTTCGTTGTTCGCAGGTCCAAGTTATTGGTTTGAAATCATTACTGGACTCTCTCCGCTCGAGAAGAAACCCTCCTGCAACGT
>NW_011341063.1:4588-4857 GCF_000735185.1 Notothenia coriiceps
ATTTCGTTGTCTCAGTACCTGTAATCTGTGCAATAACAATAAAGTTGAATCTAATCTTGAGCAGGAACAAATGTATTTACTTAGTACATATCTGACATTAACGATTAAACACATTTGTGCATTCTTTATGAATGCAAACCGAGTCAAGCAGACTCCGGAGGTGGCGGTGTGCACCTTAAAGTTGTTTGCAATCCGCCAAAAAACCGAGAGAAGAAGAAGAAGAAGCCGACTCCGAGCTGTCCGACTTCAGGCGAGCTTTTTGAGACCTC
>NW_011341063.1:5811-6383 GCF_000735185.1 Notothenia coriiceps
CTGACCTCCAGCTTTAAACCAACATTTCAGGAGCATTTAATGTCAGTTTTCAGCAGCTGAAGATCTCTGCAGGGGTTAATTTGATAACTTACACCAGGGGTCGGCAACCTTTTTGATATGAAGTGCCATTTTTAAAAAAAAAAATTATCAGCGTGCCAACGATCGAGAATTATCAACGGGGGGGGGGGTGAGGAGCTTGACGCCCGTCAACTATCAGCAGGGGGGCGGGGGAGCCTCGCTGCGGGGAAGCAGTGTGTGGACCTGTCAGCGCAACTTACATGATGCCGAATTTAACAAACACATTTAAAAAATTGGTTTAAACGGCATAATAATAAGGACGATCGTCCGTTCTGTGATTCTCCAGAGCACACGTTATGATATTAGGAGTCAGAGTTAGATGAGATTGCTGTCCCTTTAAGAGAGAGAGAGAGAGAGAAAGGGGTGTGGCTTGTGCATGTGTGTTTGTGGATGGTAGAGCGACAGTGAGAGAACGTGCGTATGTTTCTGGAAGTGAAACGAGGAAGCAGAAAAAAACAGAGGTCTGTGATGTATTTTGTGAAACAGAAGAACAG
>NW_011341064.1:0-1902 GCF_000735185.1 Notothenia coriiceps
AGGAAGACTCAGAGTTGGATGTTGATGAGGCCCAGGAAGAGCCCATTGACTGAAAGGCTTTAGCAAAAATGCAGATGATCGCTTGAAGGAAGATTTGCATCTTTAATGGGACTTTTTGGAGGGAGAAGGGCTCTTTTCATTTAACATTTTGAATGGGACTTTGTGGGGATCTTTGGATGGGGGGTGCATTTTTATTCATTTTTTAATGATTGGGCTTTGGGGGGATGAGTAATATTTAACTCAACATTCCTGTTTTCGTTCTTCAATTAAACAAATAATTGTTTAATAAAATAATTAAAACTTGTTCTGTTCTACTTTAAAAAAAAAAAAGTCATGTTTTTTTGTTTAATTTTGCATCGAATATTTCCAAAATTCCCCAGCTTAACTTCCCATGGAAACTTTCCGGAGACTTTCCGCCCCTTTGCAACCCTAATTGCGCGGCATAAGCGCATAATAGTGCGCCGCATTTGCGCTTCAGATGAGGAGGTGAGGCCCCCTCATAACTGCATGAACCCGTATGGCACAATGCAACTCAGACTGGCTTACCTGTACGTCAATCAAGTGGCAAATGCCATAGTAAGGATGGATCATAGGCTAACTTTAAACTTTTTAAAACTTTTTTTTTTCAATGCCATGCGATCTATCCGCCCTACCTTTGCGATCGACCGGTCGATCGCGATCAACGTATTGTGAACCCGTGCTGTAGCTGGTATAATAATGTTTAACAATATAATTTATCTCATTATCATTTTACTACTAAAAAAAATAATTTGAGAACACATTGCTGATAAAGGCTCTGCTTGGCATTTCCATCTTGGCTGAGTAGTTTTGTTGCTGCCAGCGCTGAATGTGACAGTAGCACTTTTGACTGATTGTTTGAGTGTAGTAACATATTAAGATACTTTGAACTGAATTTTTATTTCCTGGCTTTTTCCACAATGCTCATCCTTCATCTTTTTATTAAACCCACAGCGGTCAGGTGGGTTGTTTAGCAACCACGTCAACTACTACAACCAGAGCGATGGCCACGCTTCCTTCCCACAGTCCTTCACTACCCAGCGTCCCTTGCACATCAGCCAGAAGGGCTCCCCTTGTGAAGGCGAGAGCCCGTCCCACGAGAAGCTCATGGACTCGACTACTTTTACCCCTTCTTCTTACTCTTCCTCCGGCTCCAACGCCAACATCAACAATGCCAACAACACAAGCATGATCGGGGTGCCGCCCCAGGGCACCAGCCGATTCCCAAGCCCGTCAATAAGCACTGTGGACGGGCACACGGGGCAGCCGCTCACCCCCATCCTACTGCCAAGATCTGCATGGTGCTTTCCTCCAAAGAGGTGAGTGCAGGCCGGACATCCGGTTACATCAGAACCAGAATCAGAATTCCTTTAGTAGTCCAGCAGCGGGGACATTTACAGAGTTACAGCAAAGTGGCTTAGCAAGTAAAAAAAGGAAAGTAAGAGTAAACTAACTTATTACATATAGAGAAGCAAAACACACATTAGTAATAGAACAAATAAATAAAGACAAATAAGTACACAGCCATGGCTAACAATTAGTAGCAGCAAAAAAGTGACATTAGCAACAAACTACGGTATTGGGACATTTATACAAATATATGTTTTTCACATAAAAGTGATAATTGCACAGTACAATTGCAAAGAAAAAACATTATCAAACTACTTTTTTTGAATTGGTGTCCTGGGAACTTATTTGCTTTCCTAATATTTTTGATTCTGAACTAGGAATTTATCATTAATTATTGCCTGAACACCATCACACTTTGTAGTTAGCCATAAAGATAATAAACAACATGACATCAGGGTGTCCGCGGGGTCTTAAAAAGTATTAAAAGTTGATAAATCAATTTAGCAAAAATTAAGGCTATTCAAAAGTATTAAA
>NW_011341065.1:0-4774 GCF_000735185.1 Notothenia coriiceps
CCCGTGCCTCGCAGCAGGGTTACTGTGCGAGCGCATAAAGCAGACCCTTCACGCGATAGCACTAAAGTGTGAACGGTATATACGATGGTCGGTGGTGCGGTGTTTTGGAAGGAAGCCAATTTGATTTTACTCAAGATGGATTGTTGGTTAAGGAAATCTTGTATTCTTTTATTTAGTAATACTACAGAATAATTTCACCAGACAGCTGCTGACACAGATGCCACGGTAGTTATTAGGGTCTGATTTGTCTCCACTCTTATGAATGGGGGAAATGAGCCCTTTGCACCAGATGTCAGGAAAACATCCTGACTGCAATATGACACTGAACAGCTTGAACACTGTACCCTGCATCTCTGGGGTGCTGCATCTGAGCATTTCGTTTTTAATGTTGTCTGGGCCACAAGCTTTCCTTGGCCGGAGAGATTGTGTCTGTGTGGTCAACTCTTCCCAAGTCATTGGGAAATCAAGGGGGTTTTGGTTGTCTTTAATAGTTTCTTCTAATGTTTGGAGTTTCTCTTTTGTAATACATTGATCTGAATTCATTAGATTTATTGGTATGTCTTTGTACAAACTTTCAAAATGTTCTCTCCAGATGTCACTCTCTCTCTCACCATCTCTCTCTCTCTCTCACTACTCTCTCTCTCTCTCTCTCTCTCTCTCTCTCTCTCTCTCTCTCTCTCTCTCTCTCTCTCTACGTCTCTCTACTACTACTACTACTACTACTACTCTCTACTACTCTCTACTCTCTCTCTCTCTCTACTCTACTACTACTCTCTCTCTCTCTCTCTCTCTCTCTCTCTCTCTCTCTCTCTCTCTCTCTGAACCACAGCGAGTCACAGGTTTGAATTCACTCCCGTCTGCACGTCACTTTGTGGGCGATAGAAGAAAATAATTCATCTGTCATGAAATCTTTGAGGTTTCACGCACGAAGCCTGAAACGATGGCAGTAATTGCAGCTCTTGTTCTCTCAGACGCTCGCCGTCATTTTAAAAGAATGAGCAGTTTTGTTGAGCAGGAGAGAGAAACGACACACAGCTGACATCGATCGAGAGGCAGAAAATCAAGAGGGAAGCTTCTGTAATATTCCTCTCTATTCTCTAATCAGGACCAGAACCCCTCTTGCTCTAACGTGGAATTCATTCAGAGTTTGTCGAACCTTTTCCAATAATTCACCCCTTTTGAGATGTTTTTACAGCCAGGTGGAAACGCTCCTCCAAGCAGAACAGACAAGAGGTTCTTTATTGATCCAACATTGGGACATTTTCGCGTTGCAGAAAAAACAATGAACAAAACAAGGCATGGCACATAAGTGAAAGTGAA
Source organism: Notothenia coriiceps (assembly GCF_000735185.1). NCBI lineage: Eukaryota > Metazoa > Chordata > Actinopteri > Perciformes > Nototheniidae > Notothenia > Notothenia coriiceps. The sequence continues at coordinate 1,321 of NW_011341065.1, forward strand.
AGAGCAGAAATAAACAATACTAGAAGTGAAATATCTCAAAATAGAATGAAAGCAGCATTAAAAAGTTGAAAATAAAAATAATAATAATAACACTATTGAAAGGCTTTAGACAGAATATCAAGCAGGATATTATTTGCATTAAAAGAGGATTTATAACAACAACTTTGTGAGTAAATAAACATTAATGCTAGATATCAAATGTTTTAATCCATTCTTAAATGAATGCCACTTTTTTAATCATCAGGCATCAAATGTAAACTTCTTCTTCGGACCTACAGAGCACTAAATGGAAAGGCACCGTCGTACCTACAACACTTTTAAGTTGGCAACATCACTCAAATGTAGGTAAACTATTCTTTATAATTGAATATGCTTTCAGAAGCATCCAGCTCTCCAGAGGGTTTCCTTTATTGTGTTACAGATAGTGTTAGCACCTCATTCCTTCAAACAGAAGCCTCAGGTTGCTGATCATTAGGGGAAATATGAAGCGTCTATTTCCAGCTTGTTATGCCAATAAGTTATTGTTCATCAACTAAGATTTGTTAGAAAATGTTTTCTAAATGTACCTGGATAATAATGTCTGCATTATCAAGTCAGCCTTTAACTACACTCTATGCTCTGATGCGCAATTTTATAGTCCTTATACTTGCGATCAAATCATCAATTACAGAGCCAAATTTGTGAATTTAATCTCCATAAAATCCACCTTTTTTAAACATGTTTTCCTAAATGAAGTAAATGTTTCCCTGGCTATTACCCGCCTCCTCGAGCTCCTTTCTTTATTCAAATATTTTGGATGTAATACGCTGTTTTTCTGTCTTCATAAACACGATTTAAAGGGGACCTATCATGCAAAATGCCCTTTTTGATGTCTTCTCTTCAGCAACATGTGTCCCCGGTGTGTCGGGGAACTCACGCAGCTTCAGAAAATAAAAGCCTTTCTCTTTTCCTCCGTACCCAAATCTCTAAAAACGGGGGAACAATGGAGCTGATCCAGATTTGCGTCCGATAAGACGTAATATCTGAAATGTGGACCCACGGCCCTATCAGAAACGTTGCTATCAGAAACAATGCCCGACTGTTTTGGACGTAATATGGTCGGTGTTTACATTAGCATCGCTAACACTCAGAGCTAACCTGTACTGGAGAGCATGTGTGTGAAGAAGCAGGAAGTAAAAAGGAACTCACCTTGTGGTATAACCGGCAAGAGAGGAAGCCTTTGAGCTCCATACTGTTTCAGAAATAATCCTTGATCGAATAATCCTTGATCTAGTAATCCTTGCGTTTCATCACTGCAGCATTTTAGACAGTATCTGCCGGGTCCCGCATGAGCCGACATAAGCTCCGCCCCCTCTTATTGTTATTTTTTTCTGTTTAAAAAAACAACAACCTATTTTTTATATATTTGAGACCTATGCTACTGCCTACAAATAGCATGATAGGTGACCTCTAACTGGTTTTACAGGAAGGGACTGTCTTTGCTTTCATGGGGACACAGAGGAACTAAAGAAAAATATTTTGGAGGTTTTTAATTCAGTTTTTGAACCTGAAATGAAGTCTTTCTCTCGTGTTTTACTCACAGCTCCTCGAGTGACTCAGCTTTCCAGATATTACGCCTCAGTGTCGTTGCATTGGGTTAATGTGGAGGTATATACTGTATAAAAACAGGATGAATCGGTCTCTTAGCAACGGCTTTAATAGCAGAGCGTTCCCACTGATGTCACTTCAAGGTTTTATTGAAGAGTCTGTCAATCCACTTTGAGTCCCTCTGAGGTCTTCTCATTAAAATCAATGAGTGTTCCTGAGAGATGCTCCAGATCTCCAGAGGCATCCCGACAAGACGAGGACGTCAGGAGCTCTTTAATGCGTCCTGATAAACTGATGGATGTGGAGCAGTTATAGAGGAGAACAAGTGTATGAAATGAGCGTAAAGTGGACCCACTTTCACGGTTTATCTGTCATTCTTTGGACGTTTCAAACCTGTTAAAACCTACCTTTAGTTATTTCCATGCCGCAAAGTTTTAAACTTTTGGCTGTAAGGACATGCTTTATATATTAATATTGGTTTATTTCTCAATAAACCAAACGTTCAGTTCATTTAATACGCATTTCATGTCCCGTGACAAACAAAAAGTTGATGTCAAGTAATGTTATCTCTCTTACGTTACGTACTTATCTTCATCATTTTTTGAGCTTGAACACCTTTTTCCCCAAAGCTTAACAAAGTATTTTTTATGTTGTAAGTTCACCTAAGTTGGAACTTTATTTTGAAAAAACTGTATTCGGAAATGACCAAGCCATCTGTAAAAACTGACGTTAAATGGGTACAAACGTCCTGTTTTTTAGCTGCATCACAAACTTTAATACTAACCCAGTTCTTCTGGTGCCTAACAACAAGCCAACTTGATCTCACCAGAATGCGTGGCTCCTCCACGACTCCTTAACACCGCATTGCGTGCAGTGGCGTTTTCTCCTGGAGGCCAAGGGAAGCCAGGCTTCCCCTGTTTTTTCGGATTGTAGATATCATTTTAATAAATAAATAAAAACACTTCGTTTAGTTTCAGAAATTCTTTGTTGTGTGTTGCTGCCGGTGTTCCGGATTAACTTGTTTCCCGATCAACTTGTTTCCCGATCAACCCGTTTCAGTGGGGTGCGTGGCTTTCGACTGAAATACACATTTCGATCGCTTTCTTCTGTCGTTTACATACATCTTTTGGTATATTTGGCTTCTTAGGAACACGTTGATGCACATCCAGTACCAGTGTGTGAGGTTGTGATTACGATGGCGATATCCGGACGCGAACAGCGAGGACTACAACAAGACAAACGAGTTGCTCGAATAAATCATTTAAACCAGCTATTGTTGCCAGACTTATTACGGAATATCGTTGTTAATGTCCAAGTCCATCTGTGTATACCTTCAGACAGCCTCCAAGTGAAGCACACAGTGTTTACTCACAGTTTGAAAGCAGCGTGGAGAAGTCTTCATCTGTGTTAAACTGTGATCCTCCCAGGGAACTGGGACCCGCCCACGTTAAAATGCCGACATCATATTGATAATAATATATTATACAAATGTAAGACTGACAACAATAATAGTTAGTAAAGGATTTATTGATGTGAATGTTTGAACAGTGAATACTTATTGTAAATCGCTTTGGATAAAAGCGTCAGCTAAATGCAATGTAATGTAATGTGATGTAACAGGCATCAACACAGCGACTTGATTTATTGTTACTCTGGGCCCTAGGAGTTCAAAACTTTTAATCTCAATCAGATCCGATCAGATTTTGAAATCCCATTTTTTGTTTATCCAGGATCAGACAAATCGGCCAAATGTTGTCCCTGGAGTTCAAAGCAATTCAGGATAGGGTCAACCTGATCCAGATTACGATTTTTCAAGATGACTAGATCCTGAATATCAGTGCTTTAATCCTACCGATCGCCATCTAGT
>NW_011341066.1:0-2680 GCF_000735185.1 Notothenia coriiceps
AAGATTAGATATACTTTAGTTGATCTAAAATATTGATGTGTTCAAATGCTCTTCAAAACACAACTGAAAGTCCATGAAACTTGTCTTTCTGTATTTGTGAATGAAGCGCCATCTCCTGGTTAAAACCTGAAATTGAAAATCTGGCAACGCCCTCTTGGAAAATAGTGGGAGGGCTTAACATTCCTCAATACTGGTCTTAGGCAGGTCGTAGGCAGGAAGCTGTAAGCTGGAGTCTGAAATGAGGTGCTACATCTGTACATAAAATATATGTGAATTAATAAATACATGAATCAGCATCCATCTTGTACCTGAGTGGCTGCTCTTACTGCCCATCTGGCTCTCTGATTGGCTGTGTGCCACTTGGGGGAGGTCCTGGCAGGACTGGATGGGCGAATCACGTCCGGACGGGGCGATGCTTGGAGCTTTCTCCATGTTCTTCATCTCCATCTCCTCATGGTGGATCCACAGGTCAGGGGGTCGCAGGTCCTTCTGGCTGCCTTTCCTCTTACTGGCACTGTGGCTTGCTCTCTTCCTGCACAGAGGACGAGATAGGTGAGGAAGGGAGGTAAACATGTGAGGAAGGGAGGTAAACATGTGTAAACATGTGAGGAAGGGAAGTAAACGTGTGAGGAAGCGAGGTAAACATGTGAGGAAGGAAAGTAGACGTGTGAGGAAGCGAGGTAAACATGTGAGGAAGGGAAGTAAACGTGTGAGGAAGCGAGGTAAACATGTGAGGAAGTGAGGGAAACGTGAGGAAGAACAGGAGACAGACCAATATAAATGGACAACACAGTGTATTATGGGTGGAATGCTTATACAGTCATGTTACAAAGCAAACATCTAAATTCCAGCAGAGCATGAAGGCACCATGACAGAAACATCAGAGTGCAGCCTGGCTCATGTTTACTGCATTCACAGAAAACACAGCAGCAGACAGGTATTGGTGCATGGAGAGGTGGGGTCTGATCTGTTGTGCTACAACAAACATATTAGATTTTTTGAGGTACATTATAAAATATCACTAACCAGATGCAATAAAACACCTATTGAAACGCAATGAAATAAATGACCCAGATGTAATTAGCCACTTAGGTCAGGTCCATCCCAGGTGTAAGTAAAACAGCATTGGAGATTTGATTTGAACACAGGTTCAGACCGGTTCGGGCCTCTTACTTCCTCTGCTGGGCGGAAGAGTGCCGGGTGCAGATGAGGGCCACGATGACCACCACCACCACAGTGATGGCCCCCACCGACACCACGATGATCACCAGCAGGTTACTGTTCTTCTGAGGCGTGGCGCTGCCGTGGGGGGGGTGCATCTGACCAATGGGAGACTCTGTAAGGTACAAAAGACAAGAAGATAAAATCAAATATTAAACACTTTAACTTTTGCAAACCATTGTTCATATAGTCAACTTCATAACAGTTTACTTGGAAATACTGTATGTGAAACGAAAACCAAACACTTTTGAATGATTACCATGCCTTTGACAAAATACCTTGAATTTCAATCTTTTTATTTCACAATTGCTATTTCGAATTATAATTCAAATGTTGTCATCGTTTATATTTGCATGTACGCAGAAGTTGCTTCGTTATGAAAGCCGACATAGGCTATGTTATCATGACATGAAGACTCAAGATGTAAGTGAGTTATTGTGTATAAAACTCAACTGTTATTTGAATCCCAGAACAAAAACTGAAAAATAAATATAGGCATTTCGCTCTCAAATCTCCATGATGCTGTTCATTCACTGTATCTCAGTGTTTCATTAAAGTGTACAGTACATATGCAATAGGAAATAACTTATTTTATACATATTTCTATTTAAACATTAGTGATTTAACGACAAGGACAATTTAAGAAAGCCTGGCATGAAAACACAATGCTTCTGCTACCAGTCAATACACTGTGTGTGTGTGTGTGTGTGTGTGTGTGTGTGTGTGTGTGTGTGTGTGTGTGTGTGTGTGTGTGTGTGTGTGTGTGTGTGTGTGTGTGTGTGTGTGTGTTTATGTGTGTGTGTGACAGGTGTAAAGGGAGAGAGGAGATTGATGACATGCTCTGTCATTCATTAACCCGACCTTGGAGCAGAGAGAGAGAAAATGGGAAACAAAGGGGGAGCATGAAGTCTGGAGAGGAGAGGAGAGGAGAGAGTGTGAAGAGAGAGGAAGAGAGATGGGGGGGTGATAGATGAGAGAAAGAGAAAGGGCATGACGGCATTCTGAAGAAAGGAGAGAGGAAGAAGATGGTTGAAAATCTGACGAAGGAAAATATGTGAGAGGTACTTTACCTCCCTCACCTCTCTCCCCTTCTCTGCGCTCAGTGGTCTCTCTCAATGAGAAGCACAATCCATCACATTGCAGCTGCACCATTTCCCTTTCCCTGCTTTTAGTTAGATTTGATCCTCCTTTCCTTTTTTTTCTAAAACAAGTTTCATGTCTTTTCTAACAGAACTCTGGCCCTTTGCTACAACCTTTAAGGTGCTTAGAAAGGTCCTCTGGTCATTCCAATGTGGGGGGTTCTACCTCTGGGGAGGGGATAAGATTCAATCTAACTGGCAGTTGTTGAGATATCAGTACGAGAAAACAACACGCTGCCTCCATATACTGTACACCCCCCCAGCAGGATCAGTTACCCCAGGTGGGGAAAGTACTCAGATCTTGTACTTTAGTAAAAGTA
>NW_011341067.1:0-2238 GCF_000735185.1 Notothenia coriiceps
ATATGCCGTGAGCTGATTATCGAGCCTTCATTGTAACAGTCGCGGGTACACTGTGTATTTGCGTGGGGATTGTTGCAGTAGAAAATTCCACTGTAGCGACCGGTACATTAATGGGAAACCCTAAATGTTTGAGCACCCTCTATGAAGCGTCAATCTACCCCACAGCACCCCCAAAACAAATCTCTGGCGCCGCCACTGAGCCTGACTTGTGTTGGGGGGGCCCGACTTTTTTTTTATCTCCAAAGGGGGGGCCTGACAGAAAAAGTTTGGGAACCACTGGTCTATCTGATAGTGAACTGAAGCAGATACGACCGTGGCCTTCCTCAGGCAACGGAGGAAGTGACGCCTGTAGCCCTCTCATCACACACACACATACACACATACACACACACACACACACACACACACACACACACACACACACACACTTGTGTATTTTCTCCAAGCTATCTAGACTGAAACACTTTACATACCACTCCCCAGGCTGAACACTGCAAGTTTTTTGAAGTTGGAAACACAGAATAAATATTTAATCTCACATCCTAGTCATTTCTTCTTGTGAAGACAGCAGAAAAATCAGGGGATTTCCCGAGGAGTATTTTCAATCCAAACAGTTTGGCAGAAGATGTGTTGACCCAAAAACATTTATGCATGAATTGTGCAGTATAAATAACATGTAATGGTCTGTTTGGCTGATTTGTAACCACTAAACATCTCTCCATTTTTGTTTCAGTTAGCATCAGTTGGGGATGTAGAGACATCTGAATCCTATTCCTTACTGCTGTTTAGAAGTCTTTACTAGTTCATATATAACACAGAATCATGCTTTTACTCAAGCAAAAATACATTTAGTATAATTTTCCAAAGAATTGCAAAATGGACTCATTGATTTAGCTTGCCAATCTCCTGTAAAATCAATCAAACTGTCAATCTACCTGCCAATCTTTTTTGCATTACAATAAGTGCTCGTAAAATTGATCATTGCATCCTTTGAAATAAGCATGTTAATGTGTCACTTAATGGCCCAGTCAGCACCAGAAGACATCCGATTGATGTAAAAGCCTTAAATCTTGAGGATAGTCTGCATCTAGAAATGCTAATATTATACCCGCTCATTTAATGCAATGTTTTCTTCCCTAAAAAAATAAAATAAAGCATCAACATCTCTACGCACGGTGCTGCAGTAAAAGAGCTGGCATATCCTCTCATTAAACACACAAATATGTTATTCAGAGCTGGCACTGTGTAGATTCTGTGCTCAGCAAGAATCAATAGCTGCACTGAGAGGTTGGGCACAGGGAAGAAGGAAACACTGGATGCTACCCACAATGCTAGCCCACATAAGGAAACACTAGCATATACTGTAAGAGCCCTACACTGTGTAGCCTACTGAGGTTTGCTTCTCCTCAAACATGCCTGTGGTGCTTCCAGAAAAGTGCCTTCTCCTGCAGAAACCTCGCCTGCATTGTGTGTTAATGGTGAGTACAAAGCTGAGCATGTGCTACCATGATGAGCTGAAATTGGCTTTCTAATGTGCTGTACAGCATGTAAGTCATAAACAACATCAATAACCTACTGCAGCCATCAGTCATGTTGCTGCACGCTCTCTCTGGAGATACGGCAGCTTTGTAGATGTTGAAATAAATCTCTTTTTGATGAAATCAAGGATCTCATGGTATCTAGGTCTGGTGCGCTGAATCTCCAAGGGCACACGTAGCAGTAGCACTAGAGCAGGGGTCGGCAACCTTTTTGATATGAAGTGCCATTTTAAAAAATAATTGTTATCAGCGTGCCAACGATCGAGAATTATCAACGGGGGGGGGTTGAGGAGCTTGACGCTCGTCAACTATCAGCAGGAGGGCGGGGGAGCCTCGCTGCGGGGAAGCAGTGTGTAGACCTGTCAGCGCAACTCGCATGATGCCGAATTTAACAAACACATTTAAATAATTGGTTTAAACGGCATAATAATAAGGACGATCGTCCGTTCTGTGATTCTCCAGAGCACACATGCTATGATATTAGGTTCATGCAGAGTGAGATGAGATCCTGTCCCTTTAAGAGAGAGAGAGAGAGAGGGGTGTGCCTTGTGTTTGTGAATGGTAGAGCGACATGGAGAGAACGTGTGTATGTTTCTGGAAGTGAAACGAGGAAGCAGAAAAACAGAGGTCTGTGATGTATTTTGTGAAACAGAAGAACAGCTAAATAAATGCAACGGCCTCCCAAGAAGAGCTCGCCTCT
>NW_011341068.1:0-2685 GCF_000735185.1 Notothenia coriiceps
GGAAACTGAGGCAAAACCAGGAAAAGAACGAAGAAATGAAGGAAGAGGAAGTATGGAAAGGACAGGAGAAATGACAAGTAGACAGACATTGACGGGAATAAATGATAAGAGGAATGGGGAATACAAATACAATGAAAATTAGAAAATGAGGAGATGAAAGACTAAAGAATAAATGAATGAGGACAAAAAATGAAATTAGAAGGAAAAAGAAATAAAAAAAGGAAAAAAAAGGAAAAAAAAGGAAAAAGAAAAGACAGAAAAAAAGGGCAAGAAGAGAGAAAAGGAAAAAAGAAAATAGAGAGTGAAACAATTTGGTTAATACATGAGTGTCTCAGGAAATACTGCATAAGCAAATTGAAATCAAGCCGGTTGATCTGATAACTAGTACACACACACACACACACACACACACACACACACACACACACACACACACACACACACACACACACACACACACACACACACACACACACACACACACACACACACACACACACACACACACACAGCTCAGTGTTGATGCAACACAATGATTTTTCCCCTGTGTTAAGGGATTCACTGTTTTAGCTTCCTCACGTGAGATGAGATTAGTTTAATCTAATTTACTTCCTCACACAAACACAGGCGGAACAAAGGAAGCATTTAGCACAAGTGTTGTAATAAAAGCAAAGAGGAATGCGTGGGGGGTGAAAGTGCGGGGTGCAGATATATTAGATGTGTGTCAGTGTTGGGAACTCATCAGACACTAAAGCAGGCAATAAGAGCAGTGTGTGTGCAGTAACATCCTCTAAAGTCAGGGGAGACCATCTAATCTCTGTTTCATGACTGAACCAATCTACGTATTAGTCCGGCACAGTGCAGCACAGCTGTACGGAGATCACTTTGGGATAACCCCAGGCCGCCCTCAATCTACCAAATAACCACGAGATAAAGCACTTGGACGTGTGCCAATGGAAATGCCTCACTGTGGCGCTTTGGTAAATCCACTGAGCTGACCAATCACGTCATTTCATCCCGAGAAGACGAGAGGATATTAAAAAGAAACATGGACAAACAAGTGCATGACAGCATGTTCTTTGTAACTACAGTCTACACTAAGAGCTGAGTGAGGAAACAAACACGCTTTCTCTCTGCTAACATCGTGGTTCTGCAACCAATAGACACGAGAGTTGCACTGATGCCAGTTCTTCAAGCCGGTCAGTACAGTTTCTGAAATATCCCAACAGAACTGGTCCAACAGCGCAACCGTTGCTATTTTTATCATGATGTTATTTCTCATGTGTGTCGATATCTCCGAAAACTGTACAACCTACTGTACGCTGAAGGGTTCTGCAAGTACAAAAAACAATAATCATTTATAGAAGTATTGAATTTGTGTCATGAATTAAGAAAAATACACAAATCTGATATACTTATCTTCACATGTTGCTAAATGTAAATGGCATAAGAGTAAGTAGAAACACATTTTATTCAATGTTAATTACACATAACATGTTTATTTAAAAAGACGGTATGAAATGAAGGGGATCAATAGGATGTGTCCTCTGTGGAACTTCAATGTCCGTATGAAACATTAGTGGCAATCGATAAAGAGGATGTTAAGATATTACACCACAAGGTAACATTTGAACTGCTAATGGAATCAGAGGAAAACTCAAAAGGGTCATTGAAGTCATAAGAAGATATCCTCTGGGGACCTTGAATAACAATCCATCAAACATGGAAGATATTTTTGTGTTAACATTTCTTAATTTGCTGAAAGACAACAGCACTGTGAAAATGAAGCTCAACCAACTACGCTATAACATTTATTTGTAGTGCATGACACTTAAACAAACCTAAACTAATTCTAATCGAAAAATAACTGCTCAGTATTTAATTCCTTTTAGGTCCTCTGCAATGTTACTGCTCAATTGTAAAATCCACAGGTGTGAATGATGTCCCTAAAAAATAGCCAGTTGGCCCGTGAAAAAATAAATGGTCTCACTTTGGTCGAAATAATGGCCTCATGTTGCCGAAAAATTCCCAAAATAAATAGTTGGTCAAATCTCATCAAAGGCAAGCGTGTGATATCCGAGGCAATGATCAAACTGCCCAATAGATAATTAATAGGGATGTCCCGATCACCTTTTTTTGCTCCCGATCCGATTCCGATCATTTGATTTTGACAATTTGCCGATACCGATTTTTCCCGTCCGATCTATGCAATGCATTAAGAGGAAAAAAAGCATTCAAGTTGTCCCTTAAGGTTATTTCTTTATTTAAATTGGATATTCTATCCAACATGGATATAGCTTCTTTCTTTCACAGCAGCATTGGATCAGTTCAGTTGTGCAGCATTGGATCAAAACAAAATAAAGCTTATCAGTACTCGTTAGCTTACTGCTACAATTAGACACTGCGCCCACTCTGTTGCCCGATTTGAGAGAAATAAGCAACCAGGTCCATGAAAACAAGCCCCAAAGAAGCAACACATACATGATGTTCTGTCATTTGAAACCAAAACTAAGGCCTCAGGATGACTTTAAGACTTGAACATGGTCATTTTTGTTTTGTAACATTGAATACAACATTTAAAAAAAAAAAAAAAAAAAAATCCCGATCCCCGATTTTTTTCCTCGCGATTCCGATCTTTTGAAAATCAGGTGATCGGCTCCGATCCCCGATCACGTGATCGGATCG
>NW_011341069.1:0-2130 GCF_000735185.1 Notothenia coriiceps
TATATATGCTGGCACAGACCCCACCACTGTTGTGTCTGGCAGCTTAATCTCAATAATGTTTACATTAATTTAGTGAACTCCTTACAGCATGTAGCCACATTTCACAGTCTCTGGCCATGGCACCAAGTGGTAAAATACTTAGTTTACTGCCGGTGTCTGAAGCAAGCAGCCCTGCCACTTATACATCTGTTGTGCTCTCTATTTGTCAGAGTAAACGCTGTAATAGGTAACGCCATTCATGTAATTGATGTCTGTTAAAGCACACAGTTATGTTCTAACAGTCGTATGAATGATAGGTTGCAGGTTTCGGATCAGAAAGGACTTTTGATGGGGGTTTTATTTATTGAACATCATCTACTTTCTCCATTAACCACACAATGGAAGCATTTGTTTAATATATTCAATATACTTCTGTTTAACCCTCCTATTGTCTTTGTTTCCCCCCCCCCTTACTTTGATTGTAAAGCTAATATGATTGTCGGAAAAGCATAGGCTCAATTTAAGAATTCTTTTTTTTGGTCTGACCATGATTGCACTATTCCTATGTTATTTGTATTTACTTGCACACCACACAATATTCTCTTGCACGATTGTATTTCTATTCTTTTATTTCTTTCACTTTTTGTATTGGTTTTATTTGCTTTGATTTCCTATCTATATTCATGTTCCTCCGTTGGAGGAGCCTGGGACTTCAGTTTGTCATTGACATATCTTCACGGTAGCTGCTGAGCACATGCCAATAAAGCCTTGAACCTTGAACCTTGATAACCCTCTGGGAGGAAAGGGGGTTTATTTTTGTGGGTTTCTGGTGAATTTACGGGAAATGAAGGCCGGGATGTTATCAGGCGCTGCTAATTGTTTACAGTTCAATTAGCGATTTTTGCTGCGAGACTGGAGTTGGGGATAAGAGACGACACATACGTCTGGATTGTAAGTAGTCAGTTTAGAAGCTACTTTGACCTCATGAATATCCATATATTTATACAGTCTGAAACCTAGTTGGATTTGCTTAAAGCCAAAGAGAGAGATTTAGGATTAGGACACACATTAGGATCATCGATCAATTTCATTTGTAACCAACTGTATTGGAATGTATTGGATTTCAATGGAGATTTTAATCAAGTTGAACAAAAATACACAAGTTATTTCTAGTACTCGTTGTGAGGATTTACAAAAAATTAAATGTCTGTACCACTACATCAGCAAATTTGATTTCAAGATTTCTTTAAGTAAGCCGTTACAATTGACTGTTATAGAGGAGCTTCTTAAGCAAACAATTAGCAGCATACTGTATGTGCTACTGGTCAGTTGAAGTCAAAAGTCACGCTGATGCTGAGAATAACAAACACATGAAAAGCTTTGGAGGGCAAACTTTTAGATTAAAGCCACCAAGATTCTCTATTTCAACAACTAGCTTTTCCTGCTTCGACAAACTTCATATCTGCTCTTCGGATGAGCTTCCCCAACTTTACCAGGATGCATTACTTCTTCTAGTGTTTGACTTGAACTTCAGAGTCCGACATGTGTCTCCTTTCCAAACTAAATGTTGAGAATCCACATTTCCCTTCTCGTATTCCTGCTATTTATCAAGTGTTTCTCGGGCTCATTATGCAAACCTCTAGCCAGAGCTAAAAACACATTTTGATGAAAGATTAAATCTGCAATCCACAAACAACGAGACACCCCCCCTTCCCCCCCCACACACACACACACACACACACACACATACTGTACACACACACATACACACACATACACGCACACACACACACACACAAACACACACGCACACGCACACACACACACACACGCACACGCACACGCACACGCACATACACACATACCATGTATACATCACTTCAGGGGACATTACATTGACTTACATGCATTTCCTGGAGACTTATCCTAACCTTAACCCTAACCAAGTCTTCACCCTAAAATTAATGATCCCCCTCATGGGGACCTCCATTATGTCCCCATAAGGGAGGCGAGTCCCCACACGCGACTGTGTAAACAGATGTAGGTCCCCACAAGTATAGTAATGCTAGGCCACACACACACACACACACACACACACACACACACACACACACTCTCTCTCTCAAACACAGGCACACACACACAAACAGA
>NW_011341070.1:0-4278 GCF_000735185.1 Notothenia coriiceps
CAAGTACATTTTTCAGGTATCAGTACTTTACTCCACTGCTTATTTTTCTGACAACTTTTTACTTTTACTTCTTACATTTTGAACACAAATACCTGTACTTTCTACTTCTTACATGTTGAACTCAAATACCTGTACTTTCTACTTCTTACATGTTGAACACAAATACCTGTACTTTCTACTTCTCACATGTTGAACCCAAATACCTGTACTTTCTACTTCTCACATGTTGAACTACAAATACCTTACTTTTACTTCTTACATGTTGAACACAAATACCTGTACTTTCTACTTCTTACATTTTGAACACAAATACTTGTACTTTCTACTTCTAACATTTTCCAAACAGGCTGGTTCCTTTAGTTTGAATTTGTGTTTGGTGGCGTGATCATTATTATTTAGAGTCATTGCGTGCCTATTGATTTGAACACGATCCGTGTATCCATCATTTCCTGGTCTTCTCTAAAGAAGAGGGACCAATGAGAACGTTGTCATGTTGCCGTTGTTCACCATGGAAACATTCATTAGCTGACAATGACATTATTGTTCTATTAATATAAAGGGAGGTCAGGTACTCTTTAAAACAGATGGTAGTTATGGGTACTTTTTACTTAAGTACATTTCAAAGCCCATACTTCTTTACTTTTACTTGAGTAAAGAAGTTTAGTCAGTACTTCTACTTTTACCAGAGTATTTTTAAACACGAGTATCTGTGCTTCTACTTGAGTAAAGGATGTGTTTACTTTTGCCATCTCTGTATTATTTAAGAAGGAACATTACTCATCAATTAATATTAGGACTTCAGTCTATGATGTCAATTCGCCATATTTAGCCATAAAGGCTTATTTTAGCATGTGACAACAACTAAATCTCCGGACTTGCATTGTTTCCTCATAACGCCAACAGCTTTAAAGAGGCCTTATTATGCTTTTTCTTCTCTTCCCTGTAGTGTGTTATATACGTTTGTGTGTTTGTAAATGGTCTGCAACCACTGCCTGAAACGCCTTGACTGTAGTCCTTTGTGACATCCCTTTGTAACACTCACACTTCTATTGGCTATCGCTCCAACACAATGTACGTGATAGGCCTTTAAGGTGTTGACCAATCACAACAGAGCTGGCCAGCTAACCAATCAGAGCAGACTGGGCTCTGGTTTCAGACAGAGGGTGAAAAGAGGTCAGGCACAGGCAGTATGAGAACAATAAAGAGCTTTTTGAACATTAAAGCATGGAAACATTTCACAGTAGAGACACTAAATACTGATAAGAACAACAGGAACCTCTTTAACACACAAATTCCATTCAATACAGCATCTCATCATACACACTTTTGGCGGCTAGCTTTCTGTTGCTAAGTTCAGTAGTGAATTAAAAGTGCAAAGGAACAAATTCTGGCTTTATGAGTGAACAAAACTTAAAAGACCAAAGCCCCTTATCTTTTGGAGTGCAGGAAACAGCACAACAATATCCATTATCCTCTATCTGTACACCACATCAAGACCAGCGGGTTATTTTAAAGCATAGGGAGCTTTATCGTCTTAAGGATCCGGGTTCATACTTTAGTATTAGCAATCATCGCCCTGCTGAAGTGTCCCTCTGCTGCACACTGCATCCTAAACCAGTTCCTCCCCGTAGAGTGTGCACACAAATAGAGAACTTCCCCACTGGGACCAATAACACATCGTCACGACATTATTACAATCATCTGCAACCCCAACTGGGATTCGACTATACAACACACAATGTCAATAACACTTGGATAGCTTTATTGTGGAGGCTACTTCACTCCCAGAGCGAAGTGCAGAGTACTGAATATGTAAAAAACAAGGCTCTAAGGTCTGTCTGTGTGGGAATTTAACCTTACTTTGCATATCAATCTGTGCAACTTTTACTCAGTAGTCATGTTAATCTTGCTCTTTAACTTCCAAAAGACTATTAGAAGAACAATTCAGCGCAAAAACAGGTTGAAATTGACGGTAGAAATCTGTCGAGGTCAGTGTGCATGCAGTTCTGTTATGAACCGAGACACAGGACTCGAAGACAGTTGTCCAAAAATAGAATGTTCTTTAATAACAAAACTAAATCCTACTTTCAAAAAATAGAAAGCTGTTAAATAGCCAAAGCTAAAGTTGTACAGCAACACAAAAACTCACTTGGCAAAAGGTCTAAATCTCAAGGTAGGTATCAGGAGTCAAAAAAGGCCCAGGTTCTCACGACATGAAACATAACGAACTGACAAAGTAACAAAGAAACACCAGGGCTATATATAGGTGAGGGGGATGGGCACAGGTGAAAACAATCAGGGCAGGGCCAAGCAATCTCAAGGGCGGGAAACACACAAAGGCAGGAGATGTGGGATCTGGAATGAGAGGAAAGATTACTTTCAAAATAAAAACAGGAAGTGACAAGATCCAAACACAAAACTAGAGTAAAAACATAACTAAACCTAACATATCTGTCGAGTCACAACAAGTTCTGTATTCACTGAGCGTTGTTATTTACTGTCGAGAGTTCATTTCCCCTTAGTCTCCCCGCAGAGATATTTACGAGGTAGGATAAGTGTGTCGGTATCACTCTGTGACACAATGCTTCTTTATGTATTTTCAGTGACGTTTTATAACTGAAACACTGATCAAGATCAATTCAAAATGCTGCAAAGCTTTAAGGGGCTATGCCTTACTTCCTGAAAACACTGAATGAGTTGGTAATGGGCTGCCTTTAAATAGTATGTTACCCCAACAGGGATGTTTGAGGCTTTTTCACAGCAATATAAAGTGTAAGGCTGAAACACACAATTATTTGACAATTTATTTGACGATTTCTTTCAAGATTTTTCGATTAACTGTTTGGTTTGTAAAATGTCAAATATATCTATCGCTGTTTTATTAAAGTCCAAGGTTCCAATAAGCAATATTTTCCTTTTAAAATATTGACACAGTTAGCTACCTAAACAAAGTTCACTTCAATGTGCAAACTATGGTTTTATATGAGAATGTCACTATTCTAAAGATGTTACAAAATACATATTTATTATTGTGTGTAAGTAATTACCAGTGCTTGTACTTCAGAGCTCAAACTGCCTTTTAATCACTCTGGAAATCAATAAACAAAAATCGAAACTAATTATTTGTGCATTAATCTTGCTGTACCATTATACAAGTCGAGGAATTCATTATGTTTCCCCAAAATTAATTAAAGGAGGAGAAATTCAGTTTAATATGATACAAAACAGGAAATCTTCACGTTTGGAGGCTGAAAGTTGCATCGGCTTATTTGTGACTGATAAGCCTAAATATATATTTGTATAAACTGTATTTAGTTGTTACTATAAAATGAAATGCTTATTTTTGTATTAGCTGCATTGCACGACAAAAGGAAATTGTTTTTTATCTGTTTGACTATCGCGCATTGTACCAAGTGCTTCAGATTGAAATATATCAACAATTATAAAAGAAATTGCAATGAAAATAGGCAAAGATATTCATATTTCTCCAGGGTAAATGGCTTTTGAATTGTGAAATGTGCCTTATTAAGCCAAATCTCTCACTTCTTCTTCATAAATTGGCATTCATTTTTAATATGGATGATACTTTGTACTCATTATAGTCTGAATATTTTTCACATTTTCAACAAAGTTTTAAAGATTAGCAAGAAATGATAACAGCTACAACTTTTGCCAGTGTATGAACAGTACTCTAGGGGTTCCCAAACATTGTCATGCCAAGGACCCCCATATAGCATTATCCTCTGGCGGGGACCCCCCTGTTGCAATTTTTTTTTTTTAAATGATGAGTACATTATGATGGAAAATATGACAAATTAATCATACAGCTTAATACATTTTTTTCATATATATTTGTATTAATAATTAATAATCAGTTATTCTTCTAAAAAATGTTTGTATTTATCTTTTGTTTGTAATTCATTACATTGATTGTGTCTTCTGTTATAAACATTCTTAACACAATATTAAACAGTAATATCAACAGCAAACATATTTTTAAAAGTGATTTCTGTCTTTATAATATTATATAATTTTGAACAGTAATATGAACAATTAACATATATTTTTAGCATTTTTGAAAGCTACTTATGCCTTAATAATATTATATATAATATTCAACAGTAATATTAACAATAAACATATTTATATTCATATATATAAACATCAATATTTGCTACATCCGTGCTCTCATCCAGCTGCAGAGCAAAATATTCACTAGCTCTCACTTGCTCCAAAAGCTGAGCAGATACTCAGTTTCACTCTCAGTAGCGGCAGCTC
>NW_011341070.1:7899-12398 GCF_000735185.1 Notothenia coriiceps
TTCTTAGTTACTTTGGGATCTAATAAAGAGAAACTGTCACAACACATTATGAGCCTCTTCAAACAGATGAGATGTCCTTTTATAGTAAGTGCACTTTCAACAGTCTGAAGATATTTAAGATAAAAATCTACCGCGATTGTTTTTTTTAAACTTTATTTAACCAGATGGTCCCATTGAGATCATCAATCTTTTTTTCAAGGGAGACCTGTCCAACATGGCAGCAAGTAGGTTACAACATGAACATAGAACAACAGATAACACAAAAGGACATGTATTACAGGGCTACATGTACATACCTAGAGACATTGACAAGTACCAACAGTATATTTATATCTCGCC
This sequence comes from Notothenia coriiceps, assembly GCF_000735185.1. NCBI lineage: Eukaryota > Metazoa > Chordata > Actinopteri > Perciformes > Nototheniidae > Notothenia > Notothenia coriiceps. The sequence continues at coordinate 8,239 of NW_011341070.1, forward strand.
CTGTCAATAAGCCTCACCTTCTTGGCAAAAACTGTATTGTTTTTGAAGTGGTGGAGAGACAATGCACAGTTTGACCCACTGCTGTCACCCATGGCCAAAGCAAATCTCTCTGTCCCAGCAACATCAGTACCAAGCAAGATCGTTTTTTCCACAGCAGGGGATATTGTAAACGCCCAAACATCCCAGCTTCTACCTGGAAATGTGGACATGCTCATATTCCTAAAAGATAACCTTGATGATGCTGAGTGAGTGAGTTAGTGAGTTAGAGTTGAGTTAAAAAACTAAAGTGAAACTTGATTTATTCTATTGCAGGGTCTGATTATTATATTGTTGACACTTTAAAATACTACTATCCTACTAAAATGCTGTACAAATCAGATTTATTTAATAAAGAAAAAAAAAATTCAAGTAAAAAAAAAATGAAGAAAAATCTCTTTTTTCTTTCAATATCGCGATAAATATCGTACCGTGGACTTTTTATCGCGATATTATCGTACCGTGAGTTTTTGGTATTGTTACATCCCTATACTGTATACGTAGTGTAGTTTTGGCAACCTTAAACCAATGCAACAGACAATTTACTTAAGAAGTAGAAAGAAAGAAGAATAACTAAACATGAGTAAAATATCAATTTCATAGTAAGATATCATGTTATCCCATCATTTCAACTATCCATCCATCTACAGATTCTGTCATGATGTATTTAACTACACCTTGTCTGAATTTTACCGACCCTTTAGTTTGTATTGGCTCTTTATAATAAAAAGTCCAAGAGGAAGGTATCCAAATAGTTACATTGTAAAATAACTGTGCTGTGCTGTACATTATATTTCCTCCAAGCAGGTAGACATGTGTCATTCTGAGATAAATCCATTTGGACCCTCTCCTTTTGAAGTAAGAGTCAAACCCAAAATGATCCTCAGAGACACCTTCATTGCAGCGATCACAAGACTACCTTTATAAATATCTGCTGGCTCCTCCAAGCGCGAATGCACCTGAGAAATAGCCTCATGAAACATGTAACGTGTTTCTCTGCCTGTGACTCCTACAGCTCCCATTAAGCTTCCAAAGGCAGTCAATACCTGCCGTCTGAACCATTTGATTCACTTTGGAGCTCACATCTCACCCTGCACACTCTCAGTCACGCTGGGTTTTGTCTATTTGCTCCGTGCTGACTGTGACACCCGGCTGAGGAAAACACAAAGCTTTCCGACAGAGAGATTTATACACAACGCGTCTGTTCTCTCCCCTAGACATTCATTTATAAAACGTCAACATCTGAGACAATCAAAGCTTTGATTTGACATGTTAATAGTCTCTTTTAGAATATACAACGGGTACAAGAGATGTTCATACATGTAAATGGACTAAAATGAGAACAAGAGGTTTGGTTGAAGACACAGAAATGTTATACAGTGGTTTTATAGTGGCTAATAAAAACAGCACCACAGTTTGAGGATACATTATCTGTCTTGATATGACGGATGGCATGTATGGAGTTACATAACAGATGGCAGCAAGCGCTCCGTAACTGCGAGGCGGCTTTGTTTCCTCGCAGTTGTTTCCTTGAGGATAAATCGATAGCCAACAGGTCTATTTCTCTATCTCAAAGCACAAATCTTATAACCCCCAGACGGAGACATTAACCTGTCCTCACTTTAATACTCTGATACGTGCCACAACTTAGTCTATGGCTCATTGAACGAGCCTGAGAAAGCCTCGTCTTCCCTCTTCCTATAGTCAAATAATTTCAGAATGTTTTTGGTTAATAGAGATCAATCAGAGCTGGATTTAAATGGGTTGGCAATTTAAGATGGGGATTAGTTTCTTCATTTCCTTAAATATCGTTAGAAACTCAGACATGGAGGAATTATATCATTAGAAATGGATGACTTCCTAAATATATATTGGATCAAGTACAGGGTGGAGGTGGTGAGAGGATTTCTATGTTAGTTCAGCCCTTCCTATTAAAGTGAACTGCCTTTTGTGTGAAATGGGTAATAAAGGTGTGTTCGGTCAAATGCCAAAGGAAAACATCCCGGTGTCTGTGTCATCACTTCATTTTCTAACTAAAATCAATGAGTAGAGCCAGTGTAATAACACAATGCTGCCTTGAAGTCTTAAGATCACACATGGGAGCTAAAACAGAAATATTAACTTCTAGCTTATTTCCTCAATGAATCCTCGGTTACATAGATTTTCGGTAAAATAAATTGCAGATTTAATACAAATTGGAAAAGCAATACAATCCAACAAATAGAGGTTAGTCTTATTTGTTCAGTTTAGTAATAATATCTGGTAGAGATTTGGAGTCACTTGGGCACATGACATGGAAGCTCTTAGAAGAAAAGTGAAAAAAAAGTGGGCCACATAATACACAATAAATATGTTTTCCACCACATTTTTTTTACTATTATAGGAAAGTTGGCAAGGCGGTATGGAAAATATAATTTTCTGTCATTCAAACAATAATTTATGTAGGGTTACCTAAGCAGAACCATGTGTTTATGAGGGCTCTGAATGTCGACAGTCTGGGAAACTCAGCAAGAAGAAGAATGAATGTTGAATATGAACTGACTTCACCGTGGTTGTTTTGTGATGCACCTTCTGTGTCTTATGTATGCTTTTCCATGGGCTTGTAATGATTATATGACTTGCATTTGGTGCTACAACAGTCATTAAATTAAACTGCAGGCATTGCTGATGTATTATCGGATGCAAATTAAGCATCCCCAATGTTTGTAAAGGTTGGATGGGTTGTAGTTAAATCGAGGTGGTGCTTAGGGGAGGACCTTAAAAGCCCCAGGTCCCATGCTACTTTATTACGACCTTGATGGGAGCTTCATTTTGTAGAAGAAATATAAAATCAATTTCGATCTCTATTAATGGTTTAACATAATGTCAAAAAAGCAGCTGCCACCTTTAATATATTCTACATCATAAAAGGGGGTAAAGTTCAGTCAAGTATTTACCTCTGATGTATTTCAAGTTCAGCATCACATGAAGATATCCTACTGATAAGTGAATTAAAATGAAACACTGACTGTGGAAGTGCACAATTCTGTCAGTTCATCGACGTAGTTCTTCAGTTCATAATTAACGTGTGTTGTGATATTGAACGTCTCCAACACGCCTTGCTGTGTGACTCAGCGCCGTGTAATTACTTTGGTTAGGGCGAACAGTCAGACATCTTATCTCAAACATATCAGGGCTACAACATCAGCCAGTCTTATTCACTTTAAAAAAAAATATTTGGAATATGAAGTGGGGTGTTAAAATTAAAGTAAATCTGTAACCAAAAAGTTGGTGCCTGTATCCTGTTCACATTTACTTTAAAGAGGCCCTATTATGCTTTTTGGGGTTTTCCCTTTCCTGTAGTGTGTTATATAGGTTTTAGTGCATGTAAACGGTCTGCAAAAACTAAAATCCATGTGTTCCTTCCAGAGGGGGTTTATCTCCCACACACTCCCCCCCTGCCTGAAACACCTCCATTGGACTCCTCTGTACCATAGTGACATCACAATAGCCGCGTTCACACCGGAGTACGTTTCCCACTTTAGTTCCGATATAGTTCCGAAATGTCGCGTTCACACCAAAAAGAGCCGGAACTAAAATTAGTTCATGAGAACCTTTTTACCCCCTTTTCCGTCCCTGCTAGAGAGCAGGGACTTTCGTGGGAGAAAAAGGTTCCTATGTCTGATTGGCTGGGTGGAATGCAAACCACGCCCCGTAAAACTCAAAAAAAGTTTTGTGAAGCCGTCATTTTATTATCCTAGTATTAGCATTATTAGCATTAGCATTAGCCCAGCGCAGAAACGCAGAGAGACTAATTTATGGCAACACAAAATAAAACATGGGAGCGGTGGAGATGAGGAGGTGTCGGCGTTCTGGAGATTTACTAGGAAGGCTTCAGTAGAAGCTGCTGGGACTCCCAGCAGCTTCTACTGAAGCCAGTCCCCAAGCCCCCAGCCGCAGCGTCGAAAAATAGGGAAAAAGGCGCGGCTTATAGTCCGAAAAATTACGGTATGTATTTTGAACGCAGCGCTGCGCAAAAGTGGGGTCTGACTCTGCCTCACAGAGTGTGACTGTCTGTCTACATGATGTGGCCTGCCGACATGGCCACTTTCATACAGGATCATACACTAAGTGCCCTCGATTGG
>NW_011341071.1:0-2620 GCF_000735185.1 Notothenia coriiceps
ACGTTTTATAAGAATTGTTATTTTTTGTATTTATTATTTGTATTATTATTTTATTATTCAAGTGTATATTCATACATTTTATATTTTACAATTTATTATTATTATGATTAATATTATTATTAGAGCAAATAGATGTACCCTAAGTATTGTTTGTCTGATATCTGTGAAGGAAATAAGTGGCAAATACATTTAAATAATAAGTAAATAAAACATAATGATATATAAAAAATATTCTAAATATATTCTTGTATTCCCCTGTCTTTAAAAAATACATGAAAATGTTTGTTCTGCAGGTGGTTTGAAGGCTTCAACTGGGAAGGCCTCCGTCAGGGAACCATCGCCTCTCCGTTCACCCCCGCAGTGAGTATCCTGTGTACGGGTTAAAGTACACAGAGTACACAGAGTACACAGAGTACACAGAGTACTGAGTATTAATATGTGTTTTCATACCAGGTGGAAGGACCTTTGGACACCAGCAACTTTGACTATTTCCCCGAGGACACAGAAGACCCTCCTCCTGACGAAGAGTCCGGCTGGGACCTGGAGTTTTAGGGAAAAACATTCAAATATATTTATTTATTTATTTTATAGTATAAGCCGTAAGAAATAGCTTTATATTTCAAGCATTTTAGTTATTACAGGACAAAGAATAACAAATAATAATTTATGGGAGAATAAATTAGATGTTTGGAATAATCATAACATTTAATGATAAATAAATGATGGAAGATGAAGTCATAATATAAAGACAAGAAAAACATATGAATGCACAAGGACAAATTTACACCATGAGGTTTTTATTTTGAAATACAAACCTAATCCTGAGCTTTCTGTTACGTTACAATTACTTGCTAGGCCTTTTATTTTGAAATACATGCTTTCTTTAAGGATACAGTTACTTTATTAGGCTTTTATTTTGAAATACATGCTTCCTTTAAGGATATAGTTACATTATGACGCTTTTATTTTGAAATACATGCTTCCTTTAAGAATACAGTTACATTATGACGCTTTTATTTTGAAATACATGCTTCCTTTAAGGATACAGTTACATTATGACGCTTTTATTTTGAAATACATGCTTCCTTCAAGGATATAGTTACACAATGAGGCTTTTATTTTGAAAAACAAGCTTCCTTTAAGGATACAGTCACACAATGAGGCTTTTATTTTGAAAAACAAGCCTAGTCCTGAGCATCTGAATGCATTGAGAAAAAGGTGTGTGATAGACAGCCATTTAAAAATCTGTTATATTAAAAATGATTATTTTGAGAATTTTTTAATAGACTTTCTAAATGTATTTTCCTGTAAATATTTGTTTCAATGTTTGACTTCTCTTAATCTTCAGTATGGAGGTCATTCTTTTATTTAAAAATAAATGTATTTTATTGAGAAACAACGTGATTTTTGTACAAACAATAAAATGCCTTGGTTGTGTTTTCACGTGAGTTTCTGAAGTGTGTCTTTGAGGATTTATTCCACTGTGTTCAGTTTTAAATCAGGTAATTATTTAAAAGAATAAAACAACTGTTGGTGACTGACGAGTCTGATGAGACTTATACCAATGGAATCTGTGGAATCTCAGCTTTCATGTGATATGTCGTTTGTGCAGATAACAAAGACGTAGAAAAGATCGATTTTGGTAGTTATGTGCTAAAGTAGCCGTTAGCCCGTTTCGCTAAGTGTTGATTTAGACCAGAGGTGCCCAGTACGTCGACCGCGGTCGGGGCAATGCTGGTAGATCGCGAGTCATTCATTCGTTAAAATAGACAAAACAGGTTTTGATCCCTCCTCCCTTGACCTCCCTGCCACTTAATTCAGGAGTTTACTTGATTGACAGAAAAAGCGACCTATCGCTTTCCAGTCTGTTAACCCAGAATGCAAAGCGATACAAAATCAGTCAAGTGCCGGGAAAACTCAAATTGAGTTAAAGAGACAAACAACAAAATGAGTGCGGGACCGATCAAAAAGCTGGAGACATATCACTTCCACACAGAATGGGAGGAAGAATATTTTTTTGTGATGTCATTGTCACATTCAAAGGTTATTTGCCTTATTTGTAAAGCAAGCGTTGCTCTGCCAAAGGAAGGTAACGTGGAGAGGCATTATCGGAGCGTTTACAAGGCATATGACAGCGACTTCCCTCCGAGTAGCGAGTTTAGAAAGAGAAAGGTCATGTATTATTGCTACAAAAACCTTATCTCGCAGTCTTAGTGTCGCCAACTCGTTTCTAACATGCAAAAAGACAAACAAATGCGTCTATGGTCGGTGTATTTTCAACCTTTCCAATCCAGACCAGATCTCTCTCACGTCTGTGTGCGAGGGGGCGGGGCAGTTTACACACACACATGCAGCTGCTACATGCAGCAACACACGGAGGAGATGGCGGAGAGAAGCGCTCCAAGGTGTGGTTAAATGTTACCCGTCTTGAGGTGGACAATGCTCCTTGCCAAGAGTGTTTAGCATGTAAGGGCGGTAATTTGTCTAAACATTTAGCAAAAGTGCACCACATTCAGACGGAGGAATGCACCGGGTTCGACTGTCTTGCTAGTAGCGCTGTAGCCCCATCCACGAGTAACGTTTCCACGTCAGGTGTTATGTATGCTAGCAGCAACACACA
>NW_011341072.1:0-5463 GCF_000735185.1 Notothenia coriiceps
CTAAAATGCATGATCTGTTTGGTATTTTGAAAATAAAAAGTATAAATATGCCTTATATAGGTATGGTCCTACACTATATTATTCAAATATAGCATGATAGGTCCCCTTTAAGTAAAGTATTTAAGTACGATTAGGAAAATGTACTTTAAGTATTAGGAGTAAAACAACTCTTATTTCAATGTTTTGTTTACTCGTTATTTCCTCGTATCGTTTCCTCGTGTCGTTTCCTCTTTTTGTTTCCTCTTGTCGTTTCCTCGTATCGTTTTCTCATCTTGTTTTCTCCTCTTGTTTCCTCATGTAATTTCATCATTTAGTTTCCTCTTGTTGTTTCAATGTTTTGTTTCCTAGTTTTGTTTACTCGTTATTTCCTCGTATTGTTTCCTCATGTCGTTTCCTCTTATTGTTTTTGCCTTTTGTTGTTTCCTAGTATTGTTAACTCATTATTTGTTTTGTGTTGTTTCCTCTTGTTGTTTCCTCCTCTTGTTTCCTCCTCTTGTTTCTTCCTCTTGTTTCCTCCTGCTATATAAATACAGTCCATGTACCATGTGTGTCTCCTCTGCAGTCCTCTTAGTTCCAGTAATGGCCTGAATGCCACAGTGTGTGTTTAGAGGTTAGATATCCTTCAGAGACAGAAATCCAATTATCAGTCCACACAGAGTGGACCCTCTAACGTACGGTGGCCTGCTGGGGCCAGTTTACCTTCACGCTGATCAGAGAGTCAGCAGACCTTCACAGCTCGCTGACCCACTGGAATGACTTTGGATTTCTGTCACAGAGGAAGGACTTGGTAATTAAAGATCCTTCAGATGTTGACGCCGGTCACGGATCAAACCCAGAGGATTCTGTTTCTGTAATTACTGTCTGAAGTTCGAGGCTTTCTGTTAGAAAGAAACAGGACCACATGCACTAAGAGCTGAACAACATGAGGGGGAAGTATTGGAGTACAAATACTTTGTTACTGTACTTAAGTACACTTTTCTGCTATCAGTACTTTACTCAAATACTTTTTTTTCTGCCCAAATACCTGTACTTTCTACTTCTTACATGTTGAACACAAATACCTGTACTTTCTACTTCTTACATGTTGAACCCAAATACCTGTACTTTCTACTTCTTACATGTTGAACACAAATACCTGTACTTTCTACTTCTTACATGTTGAACACAAATACAGTCTGTACTTTCTACTTCTTACATGTTGAACCCAAATACCTGTACTTCAAATACCTGTACTTTCTACTTCTCTCATTTCCCAAACAGGCTGGTTCCTTTAGTCTGAATGTGTGTTTGGGGCGTGATCATTATTATTTAGAGTCATGCGTGCCTATTGATTTGAACACGATCCGTGTATCCATCATTTCCTGGTCTTCTCTAAAGAAGAGGGACCAATGAAAACGTTGTCATGTTGCCGTTGGTCACCATGGAAACATTCATTAGCTAACGATGACATTATTGTTCTATTAATATAAAGGGAGGTCAGGTACTCTTTAAAATAGCTGCTAGTTATGGGTACTTTTTACTGAAGTACATTTCAAAGCCTCTTTACTTTGACTTGAGTAAAGAAGTTTAGTCAGTACTTCTACTCTTACCAGATTATTTTTAAACTCACACAGACAGAACGAAACAGAAGCAGGAACCGTTGTATTTGTATTATTTAGTTATTTTCTCCATATATGGCGTTAGGATCAGTAGCTGGAGGCAGGTAGGAGCTCTTGAACCAAGGGAAACACGATTTCTCACAGGGAATAACTTTCATTTCCCCCAGGAAGGAAAATGTTGACTGTACTTCTGTGAGAGGAGGATTGTGTTTCTTTATTTGTGAAGAGGGAGATCGTTTCATGTATTTTTGGTTTATCCAGGAGGATTTTGAAAAGGCTTACGTAAGACGAAAGGAGACAGAAGTCTGAACGTTGTGTAATGCAGTTTGTGACGTACGATGTTCCTTCCTGTTGTTATTCTGCAGAAGGTAATGGGATTTCGATATCTCATAAATCTGGTGATGATGCATTCTTAAGATCGTTTCCACGATTTAGAGATGGAAAACTCCTACATTAAAAAAAAAGAAAAAAGTATGGATCATGTCCCAAAACTTATCGTGCAAAATGTTATTTTGGCCACTGAGGGGAGCAGTTGTTACCCGCTCCATCAAAATCAGTCGGATGTCGTAGCGGCGCAGATAAAACGGGGATTTATGTCAAAAATGTGTGTTTTTGTTTTACAGTTTTTAATTTCGGGTTGTTTGTCGTTGTATTTTTTATATTTTTTTACATAAATCGTTTTTTGTCGTTTAAATGATCTTAATTGTTACTAAACATTTTTTGTTTGGGCTGTATGTGTGGGTAGAGGAGGGAGGGAGTGGGGGATACAGAGAGTGTACTGTGACTCTAAAATATACATCAAGTTGTGCCTAAATAAAAAGACGCATAAAAACTTATTGTTGGTGAATCTAAACCGCAACGTTTTTCAGACAAACTTTTATTCGCATATTCAAAAGATACATCTTTTGTTGAAGCTTGTAAAGACTTGATGTCCAATTAAGAGACCACCATCAGCGCTGATCAAAAGCTTGTAAAGGTACGATGTCGAATGGAGCAACTAAACAACCGAGGCATTAAAACAGGTAGTGTGTGTTGTGTGTGTTTCCTCAGAAAGTCCGCACACACTCACACACACCACACACACTATTCTTACTCCAGACTTTCCCTCATCAGAGTAAAAATAAACATCCTCGTCCTCGATGCTATTAGCTTTAAATGAGTTAATTGATAAGCTTCATGGATCTCTTTCATTGATCTGCTGACGGCTGAACATTATGATGAGAGGGACGACCGGCTAACCAGCTTTGTTACATCAGTTTGTCTTTAGTGCGCTCAAATAATGGTGGTTATTAATTTTAGTTTTGAGACTGTTAAGGGAAATACTCTGCTTGTCTGATGAAGAAGATTCATTTGATGGACATATGGACATCAAGAGAAGTGGAGAGACAGACAGCAGGAAAGCTCCACTATGACATTTAATGACTCACACACACACACACACACACACACACACACACACACACACACACACACACACACACACACACACACACACACACACACACACACACACACACACACACACACACACAGTGCATTAACCCCGCAGTGCATCTCCTAAATGTCAGCTTTTTATTAGATGCTCAGACCATTCTGATGTTATCCCAAATGACTTATGGTATATTTAAGGTTATAATTACAAATGTACTTTTAGCAAAATGTGTACTTTTACTTTTGGAACTTAAAGTATATTTTGATACCAGTTATTTTAATGAAGTAAGGTTTTAATGCTAGACTTTTACTTTTTTACCAGTGGTTATGAGCATACTTGCCAACCTTTAGACCTCAGAAATCGGGAGCATTTCAAAATGCAAAATGGGGGGGGTGCTAGTGGATCGCCGGAGCTGTTAGATTAACATTAACATGCTTATTGTAGTTGTAAGTGCACTGCCTTGCGGCCTGTAGCACCGTCCTTGATGGAGCATATGTGTGGGCTGGACCTGTATTCTACAGGAAAGGAGTGAGCAGAGAGTAGTTGTCGATTCTTGTTCTTTTTTCTGTGAATATCTGCCTCACCCTCTCAAACTTTGAGTTGCGCGCGCTACTAAAGAGACGTGTTACCATGGAAACCAAACAATGGTGTAGCTGTATTAAAGTCCGGAGGAGAAATATGACCCGGGAGGAAACCGGGAGAGGGCAATGAAATCGGGAGTCTCCCGCGAAAATCGGGAGGGTTGACAAGTATGGTTATGAGACACCTCTAACTTCCTTTTCCAAATATTTGTCCTCCTTTTTCATTACTCTTTTACACTTTCTTCTTCTTTAACCCCGTCTCTTCCACTCTGGTGTGTTTCCATCAGCAGGTTGCAGATGCTGTGATTGTGTTGTTGAGAACATTTGCTGTGATAGTGATAACCAGCTCTCATTAATCACAGCACTGACACCATGTTGGCCGTGTGTTGAAGGACAATTAAGTCCAGAGAGACAAGATGGGTTCTCCAAATGCGATCCAAATTCATAAGTCAAAAAGTTAGCGTTCAACAATCTGGAGGTTTTCAACCACCACCTTTCCACTTGAGTCACTTTGTGCAATTTAAGAGCGTGCTTCTACAAATTAGTTTGTATAACTTGTATTAGTATGCCATATGTTAGAGCCACTTAAGCATATGTCTATATTTAAGGTTCATCTTTTGAATTAATGCTTATTTTTGCATATTGATAAAGGTGGAAGAGTAAAGAGATGAGTCCTAAAACCTAGAATTAAGTCAGCATTTTAAAACTTCCCTCGCCTTAAAGTCAATGGTTTGTGTTTCTGGTCAAAAGCCTGAATACAAAAAAAATACCGCCCTCAAACCTTTAAATTAATTCTAAATATACGTAAGAAATGTACCCTGAAAGAATGTACGCTGAAAGGGCGATGAGCTCTAGTGTCAGTTGTCTCCTTGCTTAATTAAGTCATGGGTGCTATTTAAATGAAAAAACTACAGCCTTGGTTAAAGGTAGAGAAAAATGTCTGACACTTGGAGAATGTGTTTTGTTCACCTGAAGGCAATTAACTATGACTTCTTCAACGAACCTGAAGAAGATTCCTCCTAAATCCACTTATATCTGATCTTTGGTATCGGCATGGTTTAATTAGAGAAACGTCTCTCACAGAACAAAATGTCACAGCTTACAGGCAGCAGCGATGTGTAGAGACCCTAGAGAACTGAGAGGTGATATTTAAGTTTTCCTGACAGCAAACATCTGTTGTAAAGTGTCGCAGAGAAAAACTGAATCTGTGCCAGGTCCAGAAGTGCTGATCTGAAGGGAAAAGGACTTGTAACAAAGTGGTTTGAACAAGTTAAACCAGCTGGTAACTGGCTTTCACTGGTTTTTCACTAGCTGGTCATCATCTTGTCACTGGCTGGTCATTGGCTTGTTGTTGGCTGGTTATTGGCTGGTTATTGGCTGGTTATTGGCTGGTCATTGGCTGGTCATTGGCTGGTCATTGGCTGGTCATTGGCTGGTCATTGGCTGCTTATTGGCTGGTCATTAGCTGGTAATTGGCTGGTCATCGGTTGGTTATTGGCTGGTTATTGGGTGGTTATTGGCTGGTCATGGCTGGTCATCGGCTGGTTATTGGCTGGTTATTGGCTGGTCATTGGGTGGTCATTGGCTGGTCATCGGCTGGTTATTGGCTGGTTATTGGCTGGTTATTGGCTGGTCATTGGCTGGTTATTGGCTGGTTATTGGCTGTTTTTTTGCTTGTTATTGGCTGGTTATTGGCTGGTTATTGGCTGGTTATTGGCTGTTATTGTCTACTTCTTACATGTTGAACACAAATACCTGTACTTTCTACTTCTTACATGTTGAACACAAATACCTGTACTTTCTACTTCTCACATGTTGAACACAAATACCTGTACTTTCTACTTCTTACATG
>NW_011341073.1:0-4183 GCF_000735185.1 Notothenia coriiceps
CATTTCCTGGTCTTCTCTAAAGAAGAGGGACCAATGAAAACGTTGTCATGTTGCCGTTGTTCAGCATGGAAACATTCATTAGCTAACAATGACATTATTGTTCTATTAATATAAAGGGAGGTCAGGTACTCTTTAAAACAGCTGCTAGTTATGGGTACTTTTTACTGAAGGACATTTCAAAGCCTCTTTACTTTCACTTGAGTAAAGAAGTTTAGTCAGTACTTCTACTTTCACCAGAGTATTTTTAAACACGAGTATCTGTACTTCTACTTGAGTAAAGGATGTGTGTACCTTTGCCATCTCTGATTATCAGCCAAATAAAAATGTACTTCGATAAAACCCCATGTTTGCGATTTAAAAGTTCACATAGTTTCACAGTGTTTTTGGATCCATCTGTTCCTCTCAGAGAGCTGTGTCAGTAGCTGTGAGATCAGAAGAGGAAGGAAGTGGCGGAACTTTCTGTGGTTTGCTGTTTCTGTCTGTCTGAGTGAAACACATGACACCAGGCTCAATAAAGGGTGATAATCGTCTGGTGCATGGCTTATTATTGATTCTGACTTGACTTGGGACTCGGTTTTGGACTTTACTTGGGACTTGGCTTTCACCTTTATTTCAGACTTGACGTGGGACTTGACGTGGGACTTGACTTGCAAGTGATTACATTACATGGAAAGTCTAAGGGTTCATGACAGCATTTTAGTAGTTTGTAAGTTGCGAGTCAGAAAAACACATTCTTCTACAAATCAACTATTTATTTTTTAATTTAAAATGCAATTTTGATTTAATACTCTCAAACAAAAGCCAATATTCAAACCGGAAGTAGAAAAGCATGATCACTGTTGTGGTTTATTTTGAAATCCAAACAAGGAAGTCCCACTATTGAGATTCTGTGAGACTTGACAATGTGGGCAGAGCTGAAACTGTGACAGGTCAAACAGATGCGAGTGACTTCAGACAATTAGAGGAAACAACTCGTGTCATGTAGCCTCTTTAAAACCGGCTTTTTTTGTTTAGAAGGAATGATTACATATATTTGTAAATAATTATGATTCAGTAAATTAGCAGTTGATTAATGAGGAAGACTATTGATAAAAGTTATTAAGAAGGAAGACGGCGAGGTGATGGAGGAACCGCTACAAAACCAAACCATATGAGAGGACAACGACAATGTTTTCATGATTTACGGAATATAAAATCATATTTCTACCATGCAGAAGAAGAGATGGATACGTCGGAAGTTGCCTATCTGTATTTGCACCTTCTTCATCATCCTCTATGTGGATTTCCAATTACGCAGCAGCAGCCTCCCCAAACTCAGCGTGGCTCACCCTCTGGTTCCCGGTCCCCTCCAGCGGTCCATCCAGGAGGCTCCTTCCCCGGCCAGGGACGCACAGATCCCGGGTGGAAACAGCAGCGACAGCAGGGCGGAGGACGGAGGACACTCAGACTCTGAAGAGGCACATGTCACTCTACCGGAATTAAAGCTGGAGGACATCTTCATCGCGGTGAAAACCACCTGGAGGTTCCACGAGACGCGGCTCGCGCTCTTGTTGGAGACGTGGATCTCCAGAACCAAAGCGCATGTGAGTGTGTGTGTGTGTGTGTGTGTGTGTGTGTGTGTGTGTGTGTGTGTGTGTGTGTGTGTGTGTTTCAAGTTTCAAGTTTAAAGGCTTTTATTGTCATGTGTGCACAGTGTAATTATGACAATGAAATCTTTGGGTCACAGGCTCACCAAAAAACACAACAAAACAGATATAATCGTTCAGGTAAATACAATAAAATAAAATATAGAGTATAGAGTAATTGGAATATTGATGTATATGAGTTGCAAACAGATGAATGTATGGTTGTTCTTTCAAAAGTCCAAGTGTTTAACAATCTTATGGCCTGTCGGATGAAACTGTCTCTTAGTCTGGTGGTTTTAGACCTGATGCTGTGTGTGTGTGCGTGTGCGTGTGCGTGCGTGTGTGCGTGTGTGTGTGTGTGTGTGGGTGGGGGTGTGTGTGTGTGTGTGTGTGCTGCTCTGAAAAAGGCTGCTGCTGTCAGCCAAAACCACCTGTCCATATGTCCTAATCGAAACAACATTGATCTGTGTATATTGAAATATTTAGATTTACGAGAAGAGACTGTTTGTTGAGCTATACATTTCAATAGATGAAATATAATACACTATATTTGAGCCATAATTTCCTGTTATGATGAAATTAATCTCACTTCCTTCCTTCCTGTTTTGAAGTTGCAGTTGCAAGATGGCTGTTAACAGAGAAGTTCACTTCCGGAGTGGTTTGGTCGGTCAATGTCAAGAATTAGTCGACTAATCGACGATTGAAACAATGATTAAAATACCTTGCAATTCAGTTTTTACCAATTTTAAATCGTATTGGACTGAATTCTTATTTTTTTTACTTTAATTTCTTTTTTGGACTGTCAAAACAAAACTCTTTAACAACATCTCTTTGGGCTTCAAACGAGTCAAACGATAATGAAAATAAGTTTCGGTGTTACATGCTACTTAAAAGAGTGTCAAAACCATAAACTTTACATTACATGTTAGACGATTTTATCAGTGCAGTGGGGTTTGAGCCTGTGACCCCTTGATCAGAACACCTACGGACAACCCACTACGCCACACGCCTGACACAAGCAATTATTTTAATTCACAAATCCAGAAAGCAATATTTCAATAGGTGTTCTTACTTCACCTGCAATATCAAGGGATGTAGATAATATTTAATGTTCAAAAATAAAATTGTCATCACTTTTTAACGGTTAAGTTTGGCTTAAAGACTCCATTCAAGGTCATTTTGAAGGTAACAATTGACAAAAGTGAGATCATGATGCTCAGTAAGGAAGTCTTTGAGATATCTGTTGCTTTGCCATCACTCTAGTTTAAAATATTTCTTTACAGATCATCGCAACATTTTGAAATACAGGAGATGTGGTATTATTAAATGCAGAATTTCAGGCCAATTGTTCTTCTCATCTTCTCTTTCAGTTTAGTTACACCAGTGGCGAACCGTCAGGGCCTTCAAGGTATTCAGAGAAAACCCTGGAACACTCAGATAAAACAAACAACAAATCTATATAGTGTCTACAGAAGGTCCAGTTGTGATAGACACGGTTCGCCACTGAGTTACACACACACTGTAGGCGTGCTGGTGTTACATTGTTAAGTAACACTCACTCATACACAATCAAATTATATATGTGAAAGGTTATTTTCAATGTGGAGTAGAGGAACATAAAAATTAGAAGGAACAAAAAGAAGGAACAAAAAAGTTAACATAGCCGACATTTCATTAAACATTAAACAACACTTTCAACAAACCCACATTTGACTTGACCTCTCGGGGAAGCTTTGCCAACTCGAGTGGCTTGTTAAAACAAAAAACACACACTGCTTTTCCAAGAAGGGTATCTCGAAGTTCGTCTCTGATCTGCAGAGGCTTGATTATTCCAACCTGGCTGGTGAACTCAGAGCTGAGTTAAACTTCGGGAACAAGACACGAGGGGAACTCTAATATCTTGGGGTTGTTTCAGAAATAATCATTATTTTATAGGGTTGAAAGTACTGATACAGGATGTACTCAGTAAAGAACAGAGAGCAATGTATTTATGAAATGAACTTGTACGTCACATGCTAAATGAATGACCACTTTGCAACCAACCCGTCTTTCAAATGAATACTTGACTTCATTTCCTTAAATTGGATGTTGGGTGAATGAAACTTTTTTGAAATGTGAGAACATTTTAAACAGTGATCTTTAGAGGAAGGGTTAATCTCTTAGCTTCTCGTTTTCTCTTTCGAATAAGGGTTGATTTTAAATAAGAGATATGATTTTATCGGTGAAAGAGGAAGATACTATCAGTGTGTTCCTCTTTAAAATGCAAAGGCGACGTTACTTCATCTTCGCTTTTGGAGAACAAACAACCACAAGAGAAAATATACATTGACACACACACACACACACACACACACACACACACACACACACACACACACACACACACACACACACACACACACACACACACACACACACACACACACACACACACACACACACACACACACACACACACACACACACACACACACACACACACACACACACACACACACACTACACCGAAGACACACGAACGACGTACGACGACGTGACGACGTACGACGACGACGACC
>NW_011341073.1:4343-4613 GCF_000735185.1 Notothenia coriiceps
GACCAATGAAAACGTTGTCATGTTGCCGTTGTTCAGCATGGAAACATTCATTAGCTAACAATGACATTATTGTTCTATTAATATAAAGGGAGGTCAGGTACTCTTTAAAACAGCTGCTAGTTATGGGTACTTTTTACTGAAGTACATTTCAAAGCCTCTTTACTTTGACTTGAGCAAAGAAGTTTAGTCAGTACTTCTACTTTCACCAGAGTATTTTTAAACACGAGTATCTGTACTTCTACTTGAGGAAAGGATGTGTGTACTGCAGCC
>NW_011341073.1:8373-12925 GCF_000735185.1 Notothenia coriiceps
ACAGTAACACTCAGTCTACACAATCAAATCTATATATGTGAAAGGTTATTTTCAATGCTGAGGTAGAGGAACATAAAAAATTAGAAGCGAACAAAAAGAAGGACAAAGAAAGTTAACATTAGCACCGACATTTCATTAAACATTACAACACTTTCAACAAACCACATTTTTACTTGACTCCGGGAAGCTTTGCCAACTCGAGTGGCCTGATTAACAAAAAACACAAACTGCCTTTTCCAAGGGGGAAAGCCGGTATCTTGAGTTCGGTCTCTGAGTCTGCAGGAGGCTTTGATTATTCCAACCTTGGGCGGTGAAACTCATTGAGCTGCAGTTAAACTTCAGGAACAAGACACGAGGCGGAACTCTAATATCTTGGGCGTCTGTTTCAGAGCATAATCTTTTATTTTATAGGGTTGAAGAGTACTTGATTACAGGATTGTACTCAGTAACAAGAACCAGAGAGCAATGTATTTATGGAATAACTTGTACATCACAATGCTAAATGATATGACCACTTTGCAACCAACCCGTTCTTCTCAATGCAATACTTGGCACTTCATTTCCTTAAATTGGATGTTGATGGGTGAATGAAACTTATTTGAAAGTGGAGAACAATTTTTAAAACAGGTGACTCTTAGAGCGAAGTGTGTGTGGTGGGGGGTGTGGTGGTGGTTTTAGTTCCTGGTCTCTGTTCTCTTCGAATAATAAGGGGTTAAGAGATTATGTTTTATTGGTGAACTGAAGATACTATCAGGTGTGTTCCTCTCTTCTTTAAATGCAAACGCGACGTTACTTCATTCTTCGCTTTTTCTTTGAGCAACAAATACCACAAGACACACACACACACACACACACACACACACACACACACACACACACACACACACACACACACACACACACACACACACACACACACACACACACACACACTCAGGAAGCCGTGCATGCAGGTTGTCTGGACTGAAGGGAAGCAGCCGCTGTGTAGACACTCTGTTAACAATACTGGAACGGAAGCTAGTCTCAGAACAGGAAATGGAGGCAGATTGCAGAACAGAAAGGACCTCATCTTACCTCCAACCACACATACACACACATGTATTCACACTCACCCACAAACACACACACACATCACAAGTCTTTGTCGACTGGAACAGGGTGAAATGTCTTTTCTAACCGGCTCCACAGCTGCCTTTAGCTTATCTGCCGAGAGCCGGAAACAGGAGTGTTGCGACATCCATCTTGCTCTAACAACCATGTATTTGGTTCTCAACATGACCTAGAGCCCCAGTCCAATTCTCAGTCCTTGTATAATGTATATTAAAGCGCTAATAATTATGTTTACCATGTAGAATATCTGGATGATGGGATTGTAATACATTTGACAGTTTAGTCAGGAACTCGTAAAAAGCAGAAATTGGAAAATTGCCATAGTGGTGGTCATTTTCTGGAAACCACGAATGTCCATACCAAATCGTGTGCCTATCCATCTTGCTAGTGTTGAGATATTTCACAGAATAAGTGAACACTTTGGCATAGGTTTGCTAGAGGAAATGTTAAAGAATCCATCCATATTTGTTTAGATATCTATTTAAAAGACAGACCAGGTCAACCTGCTGGTGGCGCTACAGAAAGAGATCACCAAGGTCATGAGGGTTCATCATCTGGGAACCATACATGTCTTTGCATGCCAATCGATCCTGTAGATATTGAGATTTTCCAAAGGCTAGGTGAAAGCTTTGGCATGGGAATGCTAAGGATGCGGGGGTGAGTGCGGCGTCGGCGGACTGGTTAGTGCGTTCGCCCCCCACTCATTTTTTTTTTACAACGTCTCGTGAGTAATGTGCAGTACCGAAGTCCACCAGAGAGGCAGCAGCTGCGGGACAGTAGACTGCGTACTGCGTAGCCTTCCTTATGTGCTGGGCTATATATAAAAATCTCTGGCCCGCGAAAGAGTCTATTGGATACATTTTGGCTCTTGGACAAATTCAGTTGGTAATCCCTGCTTTGGCTGTTCCAATAATTTGGCATCCATATTTGCCAAGATATTTTATTAGAATTAGATAAATGTAAACCTGCTGGTAGTACCAGAAAAAAACGTGTATCACCAAAGTCCTGATTGTTCATCATCTGGAAACCACATTTTGTGCCAATCCATCTTGCAGATGTTCGATATTTCAAATAAGTCAAAAGTTGAGGTTGTTGGAACAAAATAAGTCATACTTCATCCTCTGGGCACCATGAATATCTGTGCTCATGGCAATCTATAAGATATTTGCCAAGATATAATGTCAAACTTCTGATGGCGCTAGAGGTCAAAGTTAGGGAATCACCAAAGCCACGAGGGTTAATCGTCTGGGCACCATGAATATCCGTGCACAATCTTATAGCAGTATAGTGAAGACATTTCATTCTGGAAGCAAGTGAAAGACTGACTCCATATTTAAAAAAAAAAAAGATGTCTAGTTCAGTATCAGCTGCATCGAATAACAACATGATATTGTGTTGATGTCTCCAGTCGACCACATGCACATCTTGCACATTTAATACGTCATACACATGTTAGAAACTTGGCAAAGGAATGGAAAGATCGCCTACTAATCAACACAATGCATCTCAATCATTCATCCGTGAACAAACAAAAACGTATATCCGGCATGTTGTGGTTTTAGAGGAAGTTACATGCTGTTACTGTTTGCTGTTTTGTATTTTGATGCTAAGCAAAGCTAATTGTCTTTGGCTCCAGCTTCACATTAAACATATAGAAACGATATATCAGTTATATATTGGAGCACAAGTGAGTAGGCATATCTCCCATTTCCTGATTATTCCTTTAACGCTTCAGTCAGACACTCCAATATATTAAATGTTGTAAAAATGAACAGACATTAAACCTGTGCAAATAAAATCTTGTGACTCTTGGGTTATTGGCTTTAATCCACGAGCAACCCGATAAATCTACATAAAATAATTAAATTATTTACCTCTCTTTGCTCAATTACTTTCATCAAATTTTGCTGAGGCGTCTCAAAAAGAGGGCCTCAGAAGAAAGATGTGATGCCAGTTAAAAAAGCCAGATTCTCATCACACCGCCAAAGCATCTCTGAAGTATTGATCAAAAACCTTATCGAGATATACGGCAGTCACTCTGTGCCATGAGGCTGTACAAATCTAACTTAATGGCCCGTTAACAGCGACACAACCGGCTGAGATTTATGCAGTTCTGCCTGACCTCAGGAAAATGTGCTCTGAAACTCTGTTTACGAGACGCGCCATGCTGACAGTCGGCCATTTTTGTTCCTCGTCCTTGGATGACTGATTTCAGTTGAGGTAGTTTAGTTTGAGTTATGCCCAGAGAGGAAGCTGTGATGGTTTCCCTTTCTCAGGGTTTTAGGCAAGGCAAGGTTATTTTTACAGCACTGTTCAACACAAGACAATTCAAAGTGCTTTACAAAAATGAAAGACAATAAGAGCATAAAACACATTAGAAACTTTAAAAAGTAAAGATAATAAAACATGAATAACACAGGTACGTGAATAAAGGTTACAGTGCAGTGTGTGATATGAATATATTGTTAGTGCAATATGGCTCACAAACCTTAAATGTTAACACAGAGAGAGATCAATAAAACACAAACACAAATATGGTTGAGATGAATTATTATTCAGTTGCGCAACAACAATAATAATATTGGAGTACAGCATCACCTTCTGTATTAATACAGCAGCCAACAAAGTAGAAGTTTCACACAGCCTATATAGCAGCTGTAATGACCACACACTCATTTCCCCTAATCATATTTAGCACACAAACATCACGTTTTCCAAATGGACGCACCAACATCAGAGCGACATGTATGTTCCAGATGTCGAAAGGTCATTATCTCATGACGTCTTTAGGAGTCTTGCTGGATATTAATTATCCAATTAACAAACTATATATACGTTTGCACATGAACACTTATCATTTTCCTTACATTAACTAACACACCAACATCCTTATCGTTTCTTAGCTAATGCATGCTGGATATTGTTAACGGTAGGGGTGTAACGGTACGTCCACACAGCAGCTTTGAAAAAATCTTGAAAATCTTGGAGGTGGGCGTGTCTGAGAGCTTGGGGATTTTTCGGGAGCAACGCGACCAACAACCAATCACATGAATCTCCCGCCCCCGGTACATACAAAGCAAAAACCCCCGGGGATTTTATGCGAGCAAATATATATATATATAAACTCCCAAAACAGGTGAAAACCTACCAGTTTCACCCACTGTCTCTGCCACCTCCCTCCATGCCTGGTTCCTCCGGTTTGATTGGCTAGCGCTTGCACTGTCAGATTTGCATAAACGGGATTTGATTGGCTGACGCTTCCAGCTCAGCTTCAAAAGTTGAACATTGCTCAACTTTTGAATCCTGAAAATCCTGTAAATCCTGTAAATCCTGTAAATCCTGTAAATCTTCGCTTCCCCACAATGCAGTTCGGCGAAAAGCGAGGCAAAGTGACGTCACTCCCATTCAAAGTCAATGGGCAGAGAAGCGTTGGAAGATTTTT
>NW_011341074.1:0-2547 GCF_000735185.1 Notothenia coriiceps
ACGTTTCCATTGGTCCCTCTTCTTTAGAGAAGACCAGGAAATGATGGATACACGGATCGTGTTCAAATCAATAGGCACGCAATGACTCTAAATAATAATGATCACGCCACCAAACACACATTCAGACTAAAGGAACCAGCCTGTTTGGGAAATGAGAGAAGTAGAAAGTACAGGTATTTGAGTTCAACATGTAAGAAGTAGAAAGTACAGGTATTTGTGTTCAACATGTAAGAAGTAGAAAGTACAGGTATTTGAGTTCAACATGTAAGAAGTAGAAAGTACAGGTATTTGTGTTCAACATGTAAGAAGTAGAAAGTACAGGTATTTGTGTTCAACATGTAAGAAGTAGAAAGTACAGGTATTTGAGTTCAACATGTAAGAAGTAGAAAGTACAGGTATTTGGGTTCAACATGTAAGAAGTAGAAAGTACAGGTATTTGTGTTCAACATGTAAGAAGTAGAAAGTACAGGTATTTGAGTTCAACATGTAAGAAGTAGAAAGTACAGGTATTTGTGTTCAACATGTAAGAAGTAGAAAGTACAGGTATTTGTGTTCAACATGTAAGAAGTAGAAAGTACAGGTATTTGTGTTCAACATGTAAGAAGTAGAAAGTACAGGTATTTGTGTTCAACATGTAAGAAGTAGAAAGTACAGGTATTTGGGTTAAAAGTGTGAGAAGTACAGCTTTCTGCTGTTTTAAATGTCACTGTGACGTACAATAACCCATCGTTGCTGTTTTTAAAAGGCGGCTTTCCCCTGCAGATCTTTAGTAAACATCAGCAGTCATTTGTTTTGTTACTAAAACTATATGTTTGATTTCAAAACGTTGCATTTCATCGTTTCCCTTTTATTTCTACATCGTATTAACTGTGATGATAAACTTGCATGTGCAGTCGGCTCGTTAGCTGCTACGAGGCTGATGACACACTGACATCGTCTAAAAGCCAGATTCATGAGGAGGAAGTGGATGTTTTGGGGCTTTCTTTGGTCCCCTGCATGCTGGGCTGCAGCCTCACTTATCACTGGCTCTCTAATAAGCTCCATGCATCGTTGTTAGCATGTTGTTAGCATGTTGTTAGCATGCGGTTAGCGTAAAGAGTGATGGCCCCGCGGCGCAGTGCTCTCTCTGATTTATGGCCCCGCTCCTAATAGCTCTGCTTAACACACAGGTTTGTCCAGATTAAGTGATTACCTTAAAGCTAAAGTGTATTAGCTGCGTGTGATGGAGGAGGGCGGAAGATAATTAAAACACTGTGAATTAAAGCCGTTGTCACAACAACCCCCAAAAAACATCCATATGACCCCCCCTCACCCAGTTACTGGAGATAAACAAAGACCCAGTTCCTCCTTTTTCAAATCTGTAGGACTATCATTGTGACGCCTTAATGAGAGAGAATGCACAGGAAACAAAGGGGGAAGATTTAGAGTGACGCACCGCAGGTAGAGGTAGTATTCATATGCTTAAAGTGAGTTTCAGCCTCGTACATATGGAGCTAACGAGCGGACTGCAGAAGCTAATTCAACAACTTATCACAGTTAATACGATGAAGAAATATAAAGGGAAACTATGAAATGCAACGTTTTGAAGGCAAACATATCAAATAAACAACGTACAGTGGGACCAAAGAAAGCCCCAACACGTCCACTTTCTCTCATTAATTGCTTTGAGACGATATCAGTGTGTCATCAGCGTCGTAGCAGCTAACGAGCTAATTTATCATCTAATGAAACCATCAGGCTGCAAAGTATCCAGGACTGTTCAAACATTACACTTGCACTGTTCTACAAGACCTTACCCTGCACACTGATGTCAGTATGTTGAACATGTTCACACAAATATTTAATATTATTTAATATTTAACTTTTTACGGTGAGATCTTGTTTTAATAGAGACTTCATCACTTGCTGTATTATGATCTGACTAAGAGGAAGTGCATGTCCCCCGGCAGGGGCGGGAGGGGGGTCAGGTAAATGCACCTGTTGATCCCTCCTGAGCTTTTCCTTTTGTTCTTCAGCCGCAGAACAACAATGGATCTGTCTAAGTGATGGAATAAGGCCCCAAAAAAAAAACTCCGAGGGACCCTCAGGGGCCGGAAGACAGGTCCTAACAGGGACAAAGAAAGGGGGTTTGAAGGGTCTACAAAGTGACTCAGCTTCCAGCGTGTGACTCTTTAAATACACCTGAACATCAGCAGGAGAGGACTCTTTAAAGTAGAGACACTACATACTGATATACACCTGAACATCAGCAGGAGAGGACTCTTTAAAGTAGAGACACTACATACTGATATACACCTGAACATTAGCAGGAGAGGACTATTTAAAGTAGAGACACTACATACTGATATACACCTGAACATCAGCAGGAGAGGACTCTTTAAAGTAGAGACACTACATACTGATATACACCTGAACATCAGCAGGAGAGGACTCTTTAAAGTAGAGACACTACATACTGATATACACCTGAACATCAGCAGGAGAGGACTCTTTAAAGTAGAGACACTACATACTGATATACACCTGAACATCAGCAGGAAAGTACAG